>NW_026894523.1:0-114329 GCF_032452875.1 Bos javanicus
CAGCTGGCAATTGTCAAGCAGATGACAGGCAGGGGTCGTGCAGCTCAGCTGGCAATTGTCATGCAGATGAGCAGACAATCACGCAGCTCAGCAAGGCCCAAATCACGTGACTGAGCATGCACTGTTCACGTGGCTGATCATACACTGATCACGTGACTGATCATGCTGATCACGTGGATATCATGCACTGATCACGTGGCTGATCATGCACTGATCACGTGTCGTGGACCATGCACTGATCACGTGGCTGATCATGCACTGATCACGTAACTGATCATGCACTGATCACGTGGCTATCATGCACTGATCACGTGGCTGAACATGCACTGTTCACGTGGATGATCACACACCTGTCACGTGACAGATCATGCACTGATCACGTGGCACTCATGCACTGATCACGTGGCTGATCATACTCTGCTCACGTGACTGATCATGCACTGATCACGTGGCTATCATGCACTGATCACGTGGCTGATCATGCACTGATCACGTGGCTATCATGCACTGATCATCGTGGCTGATCATGCACCGTATCACATGACTGATCATTCACTGATCACGTGGCTGATCATGCACTGATCACGTGGCTATCATGCACTGCTCACGTGGCTGATCAGGCAATGGTCACGTAGCTACCATGTACTGGTCACGTGACTGATCATGCACTGAGCACGTCAATTGATCATGCACTGATCACGTGGCTGATCATGCACTGATCACGTGGCTGATCATACACTGATCACACAACTGATCATGCACTGATCACGTGACTGATCGTGCACTGATCACGTGGCTGATCATGCACTGATCACTTGGCTGGACATACACTGATCACGTGCCTGTTGCACTGATCACGTGGCTGATCATGCACTGATCACGTGACTGATCATGCACTGATCTTGTGTCTGATCATGCACTGATCACGTGGCTATCATGCACTGCTCACGTGGCTGATCATGCCATGATCACGCAGCTACCATGTACTGGTCACATGACTGATCATGCACTGATCACGTGACTGATCATGCAGTGATCACGTGGCTATCATGAACTACTCACGTGGCTGATCATGCAATGATCATGTAGCTACCATGTACAGGTCACGTGAATGATCATACACCCATCAGGTGACTGATCATGCACTGATCACGTGGCTATCATGCACTGATCACGAGACTGATCATGCACTGTTCACGTCTATATCATGCACTGATCACATGACTGCCCGTGCACTGATCACGTGGATGATCATACACTAATCTTGTGACAGATCATGCACTGATCACGTGGCTGATCATGCACTGATACCGTGACTGAGCATGGACTGATCACATGACTATCATGTAGTGATCACGTGACTTAATGGCGCTGATCATGTGACTGATCATGCGCTGATCATGTTTGCTATCATACACTGATCATGTGCCTCTGGAGGCAATAAACAAAGAGCTGAGTAGGCACGAATCAAACAGTCAGCAGGCAATAATCATGGAACTCAGGTGTGAGGAATCATGCTGCTCAGCTGGCAATAATCAAGCAGCTGAGCAGGCAGGAATTACGCAGCACAGCTGGCAATTGTCAAGCAGATGACAGGCAGGAATCGTGCAGCTCAGCTGGCAATTGTCAAGCAGATGAGCAGACAGTAATCACGCAGCTCAGCAGGCCCAGATCACGTGACTGAGCATGCACTGTTCACGTGGCTGATCATACACTGATCACGTGATGATCATGTACTGATCACTTGGATATCATGCACTGATCACGTGGCTGATCATACACTGTTCACGTGTCTGACCATGCACTGATCACGTGGCTGATCATACACTGCTCACGTAACTGATCATGCACTGATCACGTGGCTATCATGCACTGATCACGTGGCTGAACATGCACTGTTCACGTGGATGATCACACACCTGTCACGTGACATATCATGCACTGATCACGTGGCACTCATGCACTGATCACGTGGCTGATCATACTCTGCTCACGTAACTCATGCACACATCACGTGGCTATCATGCACTGCTCACGTGGCTGTCATGCACTGATCACGTGGATATCATGCACTGATCATGTGGCTGATCACACACGTATCACATGACTGATCATTCACTGATCACGTGGCTATCATGCACTGATCACGTGGCTATCATGCACTGATCACGTGGCTGATCAGGCAATGATCACGTAGCTACCATGTACTGGTCACGTGACTGATCATGCACTGAGCACGTAATTGATCATGCACTGATCACGTGGCTGATCATGCACTGATCACGTGGCTGATCATACACTGATCACATAACTGATCATGCACTGATCACGTGACTGATCATGCACTGATCACGTGGCTATCATGCACTGATCACTTGGCTGGACATACACTGATCACGTGCCTGGTCATGCACTGATCACGTGGCTGATCATGCACTGATCACGTGACTGATCATGCACTGATCTCGTGTCTGATCATGCACTGATCACGTGGCTATCATGCACTGCTCACGTTGCTGATCATGCCATGATCACGCAGCTACCATGTACTGGTCACATGACTGATCATGCACTGATCACGTGACTGATCATGCAGTGATCACGTGGCTATCATGAACTACTCACGTGGCTGATCATGCAATGATCATGTAGCTACCATGTACAGGTCACGTGAATGATCATACACCCATCAGGTGACTGATCATGCACTGATCACGTGGCTATCATGCACTGATCACGAGACTGATCATGCACTGTTCACGTCTATATCATGCACTGATCACATGACTGCCCGTGCACTGATCACGTGGATGATCATACACTAATCTTGTGACAGATCATGCACTGATCACGTGGCTGATCATGCACTGATACCGTGACTGAGCATGGACTGATCACATGACTATCATGTAGTGATCACGTGACTTAATGGCGCTGATCATGTGACTGATCATGCGCTGATCATGTTTGCTATCATACACTGATCATGTGCCTCTGGAGGCAATAAACAAAGAGCTGAGTAGGCACGAAACAAACAGTCAGCAGGCAATAATCATGGAACACAGGTGTGAGGAATCATGCTGCTCAGCTGGCAATAATCAAGCAGCTGAGCAGGCAGGAATCGTGCAGCTCAGCTGGCAATTGTCAAGCAGATGAGCAGACAGTAATCACGCAGCTCAGCAGGCCCAGATCACGTGACTGAGCATGCACTGTTCACGTGGCTGATCATACACTGATCACCTGATGATCATGCACTGATCACTTGGATATCATGCACTGATCACGTGGCTGATCATACACTGTCACGTGTCTGACCATGCACTGATCACGTGGCTGATCATACACTGCTCACGTAACTGATCATGCACTGATCACGTGGCTATCATGCACTGATCACGTGGCTGAACATGCACTGTTCACGTGGCTGATCACACACCTGTCACGTGACATATCATGCACTGATCACGTGGCACTCATGCACTGATCACGTGGCTGATCATACTCTGCTCACGTAACTCATGCACACATCACGTGGCTATCATGCACTGCTCACGTGGCTCGTCATGGAATGATCACGTAGCAACCATATACTGGTAACGTGACTGATCATGCAAAGATCACGTAAATGATCATGCACTGTTCATGTGACTGATCATGTACTGATCACGTGACTGATCATGCACTGACCACGTGGCTATCATGCTCTGCTCACGTGGCTGATCATGCAACGATCACGTAGCAACCATGTACTGGTCACGTGACTGATCATGCACTGATCACGTAATTGATCCTGCACTGATCACGTGGCTCATCATGCACTGATCACGTGGCTGATCACACATGTATCACGTGACTGATCATGCACTGATCCCGTGGCTCTCATGCACTGATCACGTGGCTGTCATGCACTGATCACGTGGATATCATGCACTGATCACGTGGCTGATCACACACGTATCACATGACTGATCATGCACTGATCACGTGGCTATCATGCACTGATCACGTGGCTATCATGCACTGATCACGTGGCTTATCAGGCAATGATCACGAAGCTGCCATGTACTGGTCACGTAACTGATCATGCACTGAGCACGTAATTGATCATGCACTGATCATGTGGCTGATCATGCACTGATCACGTGGCTGATCATACACTTATCACATAACTGATCATGCACTGATCACGTGACTGAGCATGCACTGATCACGTGCCTGGTCATGCACTGATCACGTGGCTGATCATGCACTGATCACGTGACTGATTATGCACTGATCTCGTGTCTGATCATGCACTGATCACGTGGCTATCATGCACTGCTCACGTGGCTGATCATGCCATGATCACGCAGCTACCATGTACTGGTCACATATCTGATCATGCACTGATCACGTGACTGATCATGCACTGATCACGTGGCTATCATGCACTACTCACGTGGCTGATCATGCAATGATCATGTAGCTACCATGTACAGGTCACGTGACTGATCATACACCCATCACGTGACTGATCATGCACTGATCACGTGGCTATCATGCACTGATCACGAGACTGATCATGCACTGTTCACGTTTATATCATGCACTGATCACATGACTGCCCGTGCACTGATCACGTGGATGATCATACACTAATCTTATGACAGATCATGCACTGATCACGTGGCTGTCATGCACTGATCACGTGGCTTATCAGGCAATGATCACGTAGCTACCTTGTACTGGTCACGTAACTGATCATGCACTGACACGTAATTGATCATGCACTGATCACGTGGCTGATCATGCACTGATCACGTGGCTGATCACACACTGATCACATAACTGATCATGCACTGATCACGTGACTGATCATGCACTGATCACGTGGCTATCATGCACTGATCACTTGGCTGGACATACACTGATCACGTGCCTGGTCATGCACTGATCACGTGGCTGATCATGCACTGATCACGTGACTGATCATGCACTGATCTCGTGGCTGATCATGCACTGATCACGTGACTGATCATGCACTGATCTCGTGACTGATCATGCACTGATCACGTGGCTATCATGCACTGCTCACGTGGCTGATCATGCCATGATCACGCAGCTACCATGTACTGGTCACATGACTGATCATGCACTGATCACGTGACTGATCATGCACTGATCACCTGGCTATCATGAACTACTCACGTGGCTGATCATGCAATGATCATGTAGCTACCATGTACAGGTCACGTGAATGATCATACACCCATCAGGTGACTGATCATGCACTGATCACGTGGCTATCATGCACTGATCACGAGACTGATCATGCACTGTTCACGTCTATATCATGCACTGATCACATGACTGCCCGTGCACTGATCACGTGGATGATCATACACTAATCTTGTGACAGATCATGCACTGATCACGTGGCTGATCATGCACTGATACCGTGACTGAGCATGGACTGATCACATGACTATCATGTAGTGATCACGTGACTTAATGGCGCTGATCATGTGACTGATCATGCGCTGATCATGTTTGCTATCATACACTGATCATGTGCCTCTGGAGGCAATAAACAAAGAGCTGAGTAGGCACGAATCAAACAGTCAGCAGGCAATAATCATGGAACTCAGGTGTGAGGAATCATGCTGCTCAGCTGGCAATAATCAAGCAGCTGAGCAGGCAGGAATTACGCAGCACAGCTGGCAATTGTCAAGCAGATGACAGGCAGGAATCGTGCAGCTCAGCTGGCAATTGTCAAGCAGATGAGCAGACAGTAATCACGCAGCTCAGCAGGCCCAGATCACGTGACTGAGCATGCACTGTTCACGTGGCTGATCATACACTGATCACGTGATGATCATGTACTGATCACTTGGATATCATGCACTGATCACGTGGCTGATCATACACTGTTCACGTGTCTGACCATGCACTGATCACGTGGCTGATCATACACTGCTCACGTAACTGATCATGCACTGATCACGTGGCTATCATGCACTGATCACGTGGCTGAACATGCACTGTTCACGTGGATGATCACACACCTGTCACGTGACATATCATGCACTGATCACGTGGCACTCATGCACTGATCACGTGGCTGATCATACTCTGCTCACGTAACTCATGCACACATCACGTGGCTATCATGCACTGCTCACGTGGCTGTCATGCACTGATCACGTGGCTATCATGCACTGATCATGTGGCTGATCATGCACGTATCACATGACTGATCATTCACTGATCACGTGGCTGATCATGCACTGATCACGTGGCTATCATGCACTGATCACGTGGCTGATCAGGCAATGGTCACGTAGCTGACCATGTACTGGTCACGTGACTGATCATGCACTGAGCACGTAATTGATCATGCACTGATCATGTGGCTGATCATGCACTGATCACGTGGCTGATCATACACTGATCACATAACTGATCATGCACTGATCACGTGACTGATCATGCACTGATCACGTGGCTATCATGCACTGATCACTTGGCTGGACATACACTGATCACGTGGCTGGTCATGCACTGATCACGTGGCTGATCATGCACTGATCACGTGACTGATCATGCACTGATCTCGTGGCTGATCATGCACTGATCACGTGGCTATCATGCACTGCTCACGTGGCTGATCATGCCATGATCACGCAGCACCATGTACTGGTCACATGACTGATCATGCACTGATCACGTGACTGATCATGCAGTGATCACGTGGCTATCATGAACTACTCACGTGGCTGATCATGCAATGATCACGTAGCTACCATCGTACACGGATCACGTGACTGATCATACACCCATCACGTGACTGATCATGCACTGATCACGTGGCTCTCATGCACTGATCACGTGGCTGTCATGCACTGATCACGTGGATATCATGCACTGATCATGTGGCTGATCACACACGTATCACATGACTGATCATGCACTGATCACGTGGCTATCATGCACTGATCACGTGGCTATCATGCACTGATCACGTGGCTTATCAGGCAATGATCACGAAGCTGCCATGTACTGGTCACGTAACTGATCATGCACTGAGCACGTAATTGATCATGCACTGATCATGTGGCTGATCATGCACTGATCACGTGGCTGATCATACACTTATCACATAACTGATCATGCACTGATCACGTGACTGAGCATGCACTGATCACGTGCCTGGTCATGCACTGATCACGTGGCTGATCATGCACTGATCACGTGACTGATTATGCACTGATCTCGTGTCTGATCATGCACTGATCACGTGGCTATCATGCACTGCTCACGTGGCTGATCATGCCATGATCACGCAGCTACCATGTACTGGTCACATATCTGATCATGCACTGATCACGTGACTGATCATGCAGTGATCACGTCGCTATCATGAACTACTCACGTGGCTGATCATGCAATGATCATGTAGCTACCATGTACAGGTCACGTGAATGATCATACACCCATCAGGTGACTGATCATGCACTGATCACGTGGCTATCATGCACTGATCACGAGACTGATCATGCACTGTTTACGTTTATATCATGCACTGATCACATGACTGCCCGTGCACTGATCACGTGGATGATCATACACTAATCTTATGACAGATCATGCACTGATCACGTGGCTGATCATGCACTGATACCGTGACTGAGCATGGACTGATCACATGACTATCATGTAGTGATCACGTGACTTAATGGCGCTGATCATGTGACTGATCATGCGCTGATCATGTTTGCTATCATACACTGATCATGTGCCTCTGGAGGCAATAAACAAAGAGCTGAGTAGGCACGAATCAAACAGTCAGCAGGCAATAATCATGGAACTCAGGTGTGAGGAATCATGCTGCTCAGCTGGCAATAATCAAGCAGCTGAACAGGCAGGAATTATGCAGCACAGCTGGCAATTGTCAAGCAGATGACAGGCAGGAATCGTGCAGCTCAGCTGGCAATTGTCAAGCAGATGAGCAGACAGTAATCACGCAGCTCAGCAGGCCCAGATCACGTGACTGAGCATGCACTGTTCACGTGGCTGATCATACACTGATCACGTGATGATCATGCACTGATCACGTGGCTATCATGCACTGATCACGTGGCTGAACATGCACTGTTCACGTGGCTGATCACACACCTGTCACGTGACTATCATGCACTGATCACGTGGCACTCATGCACTGATCACGTGGCTGATCATACTCTGTTCACGTAACTCATGCACACATCACGTGGCTATCATGCACTGCTCACGTGGCTCGTCATGGAATGATCACGTAGCAACCATATACTGGTAACGTGACTGATCATGCAAAGATCACGTAAATGATCATGCAATGTTCACGTGACTGATCATGTACTGATCACGTGACTGATCATGCACTGACCACGTGGCTATCATGCTCTGCTCACGTGGCTGCTCATGCAACGATCACGTAGCAACCATGTACTGGTCACGTGACTGATCATGCACTGATCACGTAATTGATCCTGCACTGATCACGTGGCTCATCATGCACTGATCACGTGGCTGATCACACATGTATCACGTGACTGATCATGCACTGATCACGTGGCTATCATGCACTGATCACGTGGCTATCATGCACTGATCACGTGGCTTATCAGGCAATGATCACGTAGCTACCATGTACTGGTCACGTAACTGATCATGCACTGAGCACGTAATTGATCATGCACTGATCATGTGGCTGATCATGCACTGATCACGTGGCTGATCATACACTGATCACATAACTGATCATGCACTGATCACGTGACTGATCATGCACTGATCACGTGGCTATCATGCACTGATCACGTGGCTGGACATACACTGATCATGTGCCTGGTCATGCACTGATCACGTGGCTGATCATGCACTGATCACGTGACTGATCATGCACTGATCTCGTGACTGATCATGCACTGATCACGTGGCTATCATGCACTGCTCACGTGGCTGATCATGCCATGATCACACAGCTACCATGTACAGGGCAGATGACTGATCATACACCCATCAGGTGACTGATCATGCACTGATCACGTGGCTATCATGCACTGATCACGAGACTGATCATGCACTGTTCACGTCTATATCATGCACTGATCACATGACTGCCCGTGCACTGATCACGTGGATGATCATACACTAATCTTGTGACAGATCATGCACTGATCACGTGGCTGATCATGCGCTGATACCGTGACTGAGCATGGACTGATCACATGACTATCATGTAGTGATCACGTGACTTAATGGCGCTGATCATGTGACTGATCATGCGCTGATCATTTTTGCTATCATACACTGATCATGTGCCTCTGGAGGCAATAAACAAAGAGCTGAGTAGGCACGAATCAAACAGTCAGCAGGCAATAATCATGGAACTCAGGTGTGAGGAATCATGCTGCTCAGCTGGCAATAATCAAGCAGCTGAGCAGGCAGAAATTACGCAGCACAGCTGGCAATTGTCAAGCAGATGACAGGCAGGAATCGTGCAGCTCAGCTGGCAATTGTCAAGCAGATGAGCAGACAGTAATCACGCAGCTCAGCAGGCCCAGATCACGTGACTGAGCATGCACTGTTCACGTGGCTGATCATACACTGATCACGTGATGATCATGCACTGATCACTTGGATATCATGCACTGATCACGTGGCTGATCATACACTGTTCACATGTCTGACCATGCACTGATCACGTGGCTGATCATACACTGCTCACGTAACTGATCATGCACTGATCACGTGGCTATCATGCACTGATCACGTGGCTGAACATGCACTGTTCACGTGGCTGATCACACACCTGTCACGTGACATATCATGCACTGATCACGTGGCACTCATGCACTGATCACGTGGCTGATCATACTCTGCTCACGTAACTCATGCACACATCTCGTGGCTATCATGCACTGCTCACGTGGCTCGTCATGGAATGATCACTTAGCAACCATATACTGGTAACGTGACTGATCATGCAAAGATCACGTAAATGATCATGCACTGTTCACGTGACTGATCATGTACTGATCACGTGACTGATCATGCACTGACCACGTGGCTATCATGCTCTGCTCACGTGTCTGATCATGCAACGTTCACGTAGCAACCATGTACAGGTCACGTGACTGATCATGCACTGATCACGTAATTGATCCTGCACTGATCACGTGGCTCATCATGCACTGACCACGTGGCTGATCACACATGTATCACGTGACTGATCATGCACTGATCCCGTGGCTCTCATGCACTGATCACGTGGCTGTCATGCACTGATCACGTGGATATCATGCACTGATCATGTGGTTGATCACACACGTATCACATGACTGATCATGCACTGATCACGTAACTGATCCTGCACTGATCACGTGGCTCATCATGCACTGATCACGTGGCTGATCACACATGTATCACGTGACTGATCATGCACTGATCCCGTGGCTCTCATGCACTGATCACGTGGCTGTCATGCACTGATCACGTGGATATCATGCACTGATCATGTGGCTGATCACACACGTATCACATGACTGATCATGCACTGATCACGTGGCTATCATGCACTGATCACGTGGCTATCATGCACTGATCACGTGGCTGATCAGTCAATGATCACGTAGCTACCATGTACTGGTCACGTAACTGATCAAGCACTGAGCACGTAATTGATCATGCACTGATCATGTGGCTGATCATGCACTGATCACGTGGCTGATCATACACTGATTACATAACTGATCATGCACTGATCACGTGACTGATCATGCACTGATCCGTGACTGATCATGCACTGATCACGTGGCTATCATGCACTGATCACTTGGCTGGACATACACTGATCACGTTCCTGGTCATTCACTGATCACGTGGCTGATCATGCACTGATCACGTGACTGATCATGCACTGATCTCGTGTCTGATCATGCACTGATCACGTGGCTATCATGCACTGCTCACGTGGCTGATCATGCCATGATCACGCAGCTACCATGTACTGGTCACACGAATGATCATGCACTGATCACGTGACTGATCATGCAGTGATCACGAGGCTATCATGAACTACTCACGTGGCTGATCATGCAATGATCATGTAGCTACCATGTACAGGTCACGTGAATGATCATAACACCCATCAGGTGACTGATCATGCACTGATCACGTGGCTATCATGCACTGATCACGAGACTGATCATGCACTGTTCACGTCTATATCATGCACTGATCACATGACTGCCCGTGCACTGATCACGTGGATGATCATACACTAATCTTGTGACAGATCATGCCCTGATCACGTGGCTGATCATGCACTGATACCGTGACTGAGCATGGACTGATCACATGACTATCATGTAGTGATCACGTGACTTAATGGCGCTGATCATGTGACTGATCATGCGCTGATCATGTTTGCTATCATACACTGATCATGTGCCTCTGGAGGCAATAAACAAAGAGCTGAGTAGGCACGAATCAAACAGTCAGCAGGCAATAGTCATGGAACACAGGTGTGAGGAATCATGATGCTCAGCTGGCAATAATCAAGGAGCTGAACAGGCAGGAATTATGCAGCACAGCTGGCAATTGTCAAGCAGATGACAGGCAGGAATCGTGCAGCTCAGCTGGCAATTGTCAAGCAGATGAGCAGACAGTAATCACGCAGCTCAGCAGGCCCAGATCACGTGACTGAGCATGCACTGTTCACGTGGCTGATCATACACTGATCACGTGATGATCATGCACTGATCACTTGGATATCATGCACTGATCACGTGGCTGATCATACACTGTTCACGTGTCTGACCATGCACTGATCACGTGGCTGATCATACACTGCTCACGTAACTGATCATGCACTGATCACGTGGCTATCATGCACTGATCACGTGGCTGAACATGCACTGTTCACGTGGCTGATCACACACCTGTCACGTGACATATCATGCACTGATCACGTGGCACTCATGCACTGATCACGTGGCTGATCATACTCTGCTCACGTAACTCATGCACACATCACGTGGCTATCATGCACTGCTCACGTGGGTCGTCATGGAATGATCACGTAGCAACCATATACTGGTAACGTGACTGATCATGCAAAGATCACGTAAATGATCATGCACTGTTCACGTGACTGATCATGTACTGATCACGTGACTGATCATGCACTGACCACGTGGCTATCATGCTCTGCTCACGTGGCTGATCATGCAACGATCACGTAGCAACCATGTACTGGTCACGTGACTGATCATGCACTGATCACGTAATTGATCCTGCACTGATCACGTGGCTCATCATGCACTGATCACGTGGCTGATCACACATGTATCACGTGACTGATCATGCACTGATCACGTGGCTCTCATGCACTGATCACGTGGCTGTCATGCACTGATCACGTGGCTATCATGCACTGATCATGTGGCTGATCACACGTATCACATGACTGATCATGCACTGATCACGTGGCTATCATGCACTGATCACGTGGCTATCATGCACTGATCACGTGGCTTATCAGGCAATGATCACGTGGCTACCATGTACTGGTCACGTAACTGATCATGCACTGAGCACGTAGTTGATCATGCACTGATCACGAGCCTCGTCATGCACTGATCACGTGGCTGATCATGCACTGATCACGTGACTGATCATGCACTGATCACGTAATTGATCATGCACTGATCACGTGGCTCATCATGCACTGATCACGTGGCTGATCATACACTGTATCACGTGCCTGATCATGCACTGATCCGTGGCTGATCATGCACTGATCACGTGGCTGATCATGCACTGATCACGTGGCTGATCATGCACTGATCACGTGGCTGATCATACACTGTTCACTTGTCTGACCATGCACTGATCACGTGGCTGATCATACACTGATCACGTGACTGATCATGCACTGATCACGTGGCTGATCATGCACTGATCACGTGGCTGAACATGCACTGTTCACGTGGCTGATCACACACCTGTCACGTGACATATCATGCACTGATCACGTGGCACTCATGCACTGATCACGTGGCTGATCATACTCTGCTCACGTAACTCATGCACACATCACGTGGCTATCATGCACTGCTCACGTGGCTCGTCATGGACTGATCACGTAGCAACCATATACTGGTAACGTGACTGATCATGCAAAGATCACGTGAATGATCATGCACTGTTCACGTGACTGATCATGTACTGATCACGTGACTGATCATGCACTGACCACGTGGCTATCATGCTCTGCTCACGTGGCTGATCATGCAACGATCACGTAGCAACCATGTACTGGTCACGTGACTGATCATGCACTGATCACGTAACTGATCCTGCACTGATCACGTGGCTCATCATGCACTGATCACGTGGCTGATCACACATGTATCACGTGACTGATCATGCACTGATCCCGTGGCTCTCATGCACTGATCACGTGGCTGTCATGCACTGATCACGTGGATATCATGCACTGATCACGTGGCTGATCACGCACGTATCACGTGACTGATCATGCACTGATCACGTGGCTATCATGCACTGATCACGTGGCTATCATGCACTGATCACGTGGCTTATCAGGCAATGATCACGTAGCTACCTTGTACTGGTCAGGTAACTGATCATGCACTGAGCACGTAATTGATCATGCACTGATCACGTGGCTGTCATGCACTGATCACGTGGATGATCATGCACTGATCATGTGGCTGATCACACACGTATCACATGACTGATCATGCACTGATCACGTGGCTATCATGCACTGATCACGTGGCTATCATGCACTGATCACGTGGCTTATCAGGCAATGATCACGAAGCTACCATGTACTGGTCACGTAACTGATCCTGCACTGAGCACGTAATTGATCATGCACTGATCAGTGGCTGATCATGCACTGATCACGTGGCTGATCATACACTGATCACATAACTGATCATGCACTGATCACGTTACTGAGCATGCACTGATCACGTGCCTGGTCATGCACTGATCACGTGGCTGATCATGCACTGATCACGTGACTGATCATGCACTGATCTCGTGTCTGATCATGCACTGATCACGTGGCTATCATGCACTGCTCACGTGGCTGATCATGCCATGATCACGCAGCTACCATGTACTGGTCACATGACTGATCATGCACTGATCACGTGACTGATCATGCAGTGATCACGTGGCTATCATGAACTACTCACGTGGCTGATCATGCAATGATCATGTAGCTACCATGTACAGGTCACGTGAATGATCATACACCCATCAGGTGACTGATCATGCACTGATCACGTGGCTATCATGCACTGATCACGAGACTGATCATGCACTGTTCACGTCTATATCATGCACTGATCACATGACTGCCCGTGCACTGATCACGTGGATGATCATACACTAATCTTGTGACAGATCATGCACTGATCACGTGGCTGATCATGCACTGATACCGTGACTGAGCATGGACTGATCACATGCCTATCATGTAGTGATCACGTTACTTAATGGCACTGATCATGTGACTGATCATGCGCTGATCATGTTTGCTATCATACACTGATCATGTGCCTCTGGAGGCAATAAACATAGAGCTGAGTAGGCACGAATCAAACAGTCAGCAGGCAATAATCATGGAACTCAGGTGTGAGGAATCATGCTGCTCAGCTGGCAATAATCAAGCAGCTGAGCAGGCAGGAATTATGCAGCACAGCTGGCAATTGTCAAGCAGATGACAGGCAGGAATCGTGCAGCTCAGCTGGCAATTGTCAAGCAGATGAGCAGACAGTAATCACGCAGCTCAGCAGGCCCAGATCACGTGACTGAGCATGCACTGTTCACGTGGCTGATCATACACTGATCACGTGATGATCATGTACTTATCACTTGGATATCATGCACTGATCACGTGGCTGATCATACACTGTTCACGTGTCTGACCATGCACTGATCACGTGGCTGATCATACACTGCTCACGTAACTGATCATGCACTGATCACGTGGCTATCATGCACTGATCACGTGGCTGAACATACACTGTTCACGTGGCTGATCACACACCTGTCACGTGACATATCATGCACTGATCACGTGGCACTCATGCACTGATCACGTGGCTGATCATACTCTGCTCACGTAACTCATGCACACATCACGTGGCTATCATGCACTGCTCACGTGGCTCGTCATGGAATGATCACGTAGCAACCATATACTGGTAACGTGACTGATCATGCAAAGATCACGTAAATGATCATGCACTGTTCACGTGACTGATCATGTACTGATCACGTGACTGATCATGCACTGACCACGTGGCTATCATGCTCTGCTCACGTGGCTGATCATGCAACGATCACGTAGCAACCATGTACTGGTCACGTGACTGATCATGCACTGATCACGTAATTGATCCTGCACTGATCACGTGGCTCATCATGCACTGATCACGTGGCTGATCACACATGTATCACGTGACTTATCATGCACTGATCCCGTGGCTCTCATGCACTGGTCACGTGGCTGTCATGCACTGATCACATGGATATCATGCACTGATCATGTGGCTGATCACACACGTATCACATGACTGATCATGCACTGATCACGTGGCTATCATGCACTGATCACGTGGCTATCATGCACTGATCACGTGGCTGATCAGGCAATGATCACGTAGCTACCATGTACTGGTCACGTAACTGATCATGCACTGAGCACGTAATTGATCATGCACTGATCATGTGGCTGATCATGCACTGATCACGTGGCTGATCATACACTGATCACATAACTGATCATGCACTGATCACGTGACTGATCATGCACTGATCACGTGGCTATCATGCACTGATCACTTGGCTGGACATACACTTATCACGTGCCTGGTCATGCACTGATCACGTGACTGATCATGCACTGATCTCGTGTCTGATCATGCACTGATCACGTGGCTATCATGCACTGCTCACGTGGCTGATCATGCCATGATCACGCAGCTACCATGTACTGGTCACATGACTGATCATGCACTGATCACGTGACTGATCATGCAGTGATCACGTGGCTATCATGAACTACTCACGTGGCTGATCATGCAATGATCATGTAGCTACCATGTACAGGTCACGTGAATGATCATACACCCATCAGGTGACTGATCATGCACTGATCACGTGGCTATCATGCACTGATCACGAGACTGATCATGCACTGTTCACGTCTATATCATGCACTGATCACATGACTGCCCGTGCACTGATCACGTGGATGATCATACACTAATCTTGTGACAGATCATGCACTGATCACGTGGCTGATCATGCACTGATACCGTGACTGAGCATGGACTGATCACATGACTATCATGTAGTGATCACGTGACTTAATGGCGCTGATCATGTGACTGATCATGCGCTGATCATGTTTGCTATCATACACTGATCATGTGCCTCTGGAGGCAATAAACAAAGAGCTGAGTAGGCACGAATCAAACAGTCAGCAGGCAATAATCATGGAACACAGGTGTGAGGAATCATGCTGCTCAGCTGGCAATAATCAAGCAGCTGAGCAGGCAGGAATTCAGCACAGCTGGCAATTGTCAAGCAGATGACAGGCAGGAATCGTGCAGCTCAGCTGGCAATTGTCAAGCAGATGAGCAGACAGTAATCACGCAGCTCAGCAGGCCCAGATCACGTGACTGAGCATGCACTGTTCACGTGGCTGATCATACACTGATCACGTGATGATCATGCACTGATCACTTGGATATCATGCACTGATCACGTGGCTGATCATACACTGTTCACGTGTCTGACCATGCACTGATCACGTGGCTGATCATACACTGCTCACGTAACTGATCATGCACTGATCACGTGGCTATCATGCACTGATCACGTGGCTGAACATGCACTGTTCACGTGGCTGATCACACACATGTCACGTGACATATCATGCACTGATCACGTGGCACTCAATCACTGATCACGTGGCTGATCATACTCTGCTCACGTAACTCATGCACACATCACGTGGCTATCATGCACTCCTCACGTGGCTCGTCATGGAATGATCACGTAGCAACCATATACTGGTAACGTGACTGATCATGCAAAGATCACATAAATGATCATGCACTGTTCACGTGACTGATCATGTACTGATCACGTGACTGATCATGCACTGACCACGTGGCTATCATGCTCTGCTCACGTGGCTGATCATGCAATGATCACGTAGCAACCATGTACTGGTCACGTGACTGATCATGCACTGATCACGTAATTGATCCTGCACTGATCACGTGGCTCATCATGCACTGATCACGTGGCTGATCACACATGTATCACGTGACTGATCATGCACTGATCCGTGGCTCTCATGCACTGATCACGTGGCTGTCATGCACTGATCACGTGGATATCATGCACTGATCACGTGGCTGATCACACACGTATCACGTGACTGATCATGCACTGATCACGTGGCTATCATGCACTGATCACGTGGCTATCATGCACTGATCACGTGGCTGATCAGGCAACGATCACGTAGCTACCATGTACTGGTCACCTAACTGATCATGCACTGAGCACGTAATTGATCATGCACTGATCATGTGGCTGATCATGCACTGATCACGTGGCTGATCATACACTGATCACATAACTGATCATGCACTGATCACGTGACTGATCATGCACTGATCACGTGGCTATCATGCACTGATCACTTGGCTGGACATACACTGATCACGTGCCTGGTCATGCACTGATCACGTGGCTGATCATGCACTGATCACGTGACTGATCATGCACTGATCTCGTGTCTGATCATGCACTGATCACGTGGCTATCATGCACTGCTCACGTGGCTGATCATGCCATGATCACGCAGCTACCATGTACTGGTCACATGACTGATCATGCACTGATCACGTGACTGATCATGCAGTGATCACGTGGCTATCATGAACTACTCACGTGGCTGATCATGCAATGATCATGTAGCTACCATGTACAGGTCACGTGAATGATCATACACCCATCAGGTGACTGATCATGCACTGATCAAGTGGCTATCATGCACGGATCACGAGACTGGTCATGCACTGTTCACGTCTATATCATGCGCTGATCACATGACTGCCCGTGCACTGATCACGTGGATGATCATACACTAATCTTGTGACAGATCATGCACTGATCACGTGGCTGATCATGCACTGATACCGTGACTGAGCATGGACTGATCACATGACTATCATGTAGTGATCATGTGACTTAATGGCGCTGATCATGTGACTGATCATGCGCTGATCATGTTTGTTAGCATACACTGATCATGTGCCTCTGTAGGCAATAAACAAAGAGCTGAGTAGGCACGAATCAAACAGTCAGCAGGCAATAATCATGGAACTCAGGTGTGAGGAATCATGCTGCTCAGCTGGCAATAATCAAGCAGCTGAGCAGGCAGCAATTACGCAGCACAGATGGCAATTGTCAAGCAGATGACAGGCAGGAATCGTACAGCTCAGCTGGCAATTGTCAAGCAGATGAGCAGACAGTAATCACGCAGCTCAGCAGGCCCAGATCACGTGACTGAGCATGCACTGTTCACGTGGCTGATCATACACTGATCACGTGATGATCATGTACTGATCACTTGGATATCATACACTGATCACGTGGCTGATCATACACTGTTCACGTGTCTGACCATGCACTGATCACGTGGCTGATCATACACTGCTCACGTAACTGATCATGCACTGATCGCGTGGCTATCATGCACTGATCACGTGGCTGAACATGCACTGTTCACGTGGCTGATCACACACCTGTCGCGTGACATATCATGCACTGATCACGTGGCACTCATGCACTGATCACGTGGCTGATCATACTCTGCTCACGTAACTCATGCACACATCATGTGGCTATCATGCACTGCTCGCGTGGCTCGTCATGGAATGATCGCGTAGCAACCATATACTGGTAACGTGACTGATCATGCAAAGATCACGTAAATGATCATGCACTGTTCACGTGACTGATCATGTACTGATCGCGTGACTGATCATGCACTGACCACGTGGCTATCATGCTCTGCTCACGTGGCTGATCATGCATGATCACGCAGCTACCATGTACTGGTCACGTGACTGATCATGCACTGATCACGTAATTGATCCTACACTGCTCACGTAACTGATCATGCACTGATCACGTGGCTGATCATGCACTGATCACGTGGCTGAACATGCACTGTTCACGTGGCTGTCACACACCTGTCGCGTGGCTATCATGCACTGATCGCGTGACTGTCATGCACTGATCACGTGGCTGATCATACTCTGCTCCGCATGATCATGCACTCATCCGTGAGCTATCATGCACTGCTCACGTGGCTGTCATGGAATGATCGCGTAGCAACCATATACTGTGCGTGACTGATCATGCACAGATCGCGTAAATGATCATGCACTGTTCACGTGGCTGATCATGCACTGATCACGTGACTGATCATGCACTGACCACGTGGCTATCATGCTCTGCTCACGTGGCTGATCATGCACCGATCACGTGGCAACCATGTACTGGTCACGTGACTGATCATGCGCTGATCACATAATTGATCCTGCACTGATCACGTGACTGATCATGCACTGATCACGTGGCTGATCACATGTATCACGTGACTGATCATGCACTGATCACGTGGCTCTCATGCACTGATCACGTGACTGTCATGCACTGATCACGTGGCTATCATGCACTGATCACGTGGCTGATCACGCACGTATCACATGACTGATCATGCACTGATCACGTGGCTATCATGCACTGATCGCGTGGCTATCATGCACTGATCATGTGGCTGATCAGGCAATGATCACGTAGCTACCATGTACTGGTCACGTGACTGATCATGCACTGATCACGTAATTGATCATGCACTGATCATGTGGCTGATCATGCACTGATCACGTGGCTGATCATACACTGATCACGTAACTGATCATGCACTGATCACGTGACTGATCATGCACTGATCACGTGACTATCATGCACTGATCACTTGGCTGGACATACACTGATCATGTGCCTGGTCATGCACTGATCACGTGGCTGATCATGCACTGATCACGTGACTGATCATGCACTGATCTCGTGTCTGATCATGCACTGATCACGTGGCTATCATGCACTGCTCACGTGGCTGATCATGCCATGATCACGCAGCTACATGTACTGGTCACATGACTGATCATGCACTGATCACGTGACTGATCATGCAGTGATCACGTGGCTATCATGAACTACTCACGTGGCTGATCATGCAATGATCATGTAGCTACCATGTACAGGTCACGTGAATGATCATACACCCATCAGGTGACTGATCATGCACTGATCACGTGGCTATCATGCACTGATCACGAGACTGATCATGCACTGTTCACGTCTATATCATGCACTGATCACATGACTGCCGTGCACTGATCACGTGGATGATCATACACTAATCTTGTGACAGATCATGCACTGATCACGTGGCTGATCATGCACTGATACCGTGACTGAGCATGGACTGATCACATGACTATCATGTAGTGATCACGTGACTTAATGCGCTGATCATGTGACTGATCATGCGCTGATCATGTTTGCTATCATACACTGATCATGTGCCTCTGGAGGCAATAAACAAAGAGCTGAGTAGGCACGAATCAAACAGTCAGCAGGCAATAATCATGGAACTCAGGTGTGAGGAATCATGCTGCTCAGCTGGCAATAATCAAGCAGCTGAGCAGGCAGGAATTCGCAGCACAGCTGGCAATTGTCAAGCAGATGACAGGCAGGAATCGTGCAGCTCAGCAGGAAATTGTCAAGCAGTTGAGCAGACAGTAATCACGCAGCTCAGCAGGCCCAGATCACGTGACTGAGCATGCACTGTTCACGTGGCTGATCATACACTGATCACGTGGCTCATCATGCACTGATCACGTGGCTGATCATGCACTGATCACGTGACTGATCATGCACTGATCACGTAGCTGATCCTGCACTGATCACGTGGCTCATCATGCACTGATCACGTGGCTGATCACACATGTATCACTTGACTGATCATGCACTGATCACGTGGCTCTCATGCACTGATCACGTGGATATCATGCACTGATCACGTGGCTGATCACACTGATCACGTGACTGATCATGCACTGATCGCGTGGCTATCATGCACTGATCACGTGGCTATCATGCACTGCTCATGTGGCTGATCAGGCAATGATCGTAGCTACCATGTACTGGTCACGTGACTGATCATGCACTGATCACGTAATTGATCATGCACTGATCATGTGGCTGATCATGCACTGATCACGTGGCTGATCATGCTGATCACGTGACTGATCATGCACTGATCACGTGACTGATCATGCACTGATCGCGTGGCTATCATGCACTGATCATGTGGCTGATCAGGCAATGATCACGTAGCTACCATGTACTGGTCCGTGACTGATCATGCACTGATCACGTAACTGATCATGCACTGATCACGTGGCTGATCATGCACTGATCGCGTGGCTGATCATGCACTGATCACGTGGCTATCATGCACTGATCGCGTGGCTGATCAGGCACTGATCACGTGGCTCCATGCACTGATCACGTGACTGATCATGCACTGATCACGTAGTTGATCATGCACTGATCACGTGGCTGATCATGCACTGATCACGTGGCTGATCATGCACTGATCACGTAACTGATCATGCACTGATCACGAGACTGATCATGCACTGTTCGCGTCTATATCATGCACTGATCACATGACTGCCGTGCACTGATCACGTGGATGATCATACACTAATCTTGTGACAGATCATGCACTGATCACGTGGCTGATCATGCACTGATACCGTGACTGAGCATGGACTGATCACATGACTATCATGTAGTGATCACGTGACTTAATGGCACTGATCATGTGACTGATCATGCGCTGATCATGTTTGCTATCATACACTGATCATGTGCCTCTGGAGGCAATAAACAAAGAGCTGAGTAGGCACGAATCAAACAGTCAGCAGGCAATAATCATGGAACACAGTGTGAGGAATCATGCTGCTCAGCTGGCAATAATCAAGCAGCTGAGCAGGCAGGAATTACGCAGCACAGCTGGCAATTGTCAAGCAGATGACAGGCAGGAATCGTGCAGCTCAGCTGGCAATTGTCAAGCAGATGAGCAGACAGTAATCACGCAGCTCAGCAGGCCCAGATCACGTGACTGAGCATGCACTGTTCACGTGGCTGATCATGCACTGATCACGTGACTGATCATGCACTGATCACGTGGATATCATGCACTGATCACGTGGCTGATCATACAGCGTTCACGTGCTGACCATGCACTGGTCACGTGACTGATCATGCACTGATCGCGTAATTGATCCTGCACTGATCACGTGGCTCATCATGCACTGATCACGTGGCTGATCACACATGTATCACGTGACTGATCATGCACTGATCACGTGGCTATCATGCACTGATCACGTGGCTGTCATGCACTGATCACGTGGATATCATGCACTGATCACGTGGCTGATCACACACGTGATCACGTGACTGATCATGCACTGATCACGTGGCTATCATGCACTGATCACGTGGCTATCATGCACTGATCACGTGGCTTATCATGCACATGATCACGGCTACCATGTACTGGTCACGTGCTGATCATGCACTGATCACGTAGTGATCATGCACTGATCATGTGGCTGATCATGCACTGATCGCGTGGCTGATCATACACTGATCACATAACTGATCATGCACTGATCACGTGACTGATCATGCACTGATCACGTGGCTATCATGCACTGATCACTTGGCTGGACATACACTGATCATGTGCCTGGTCATGCACTGATCACGTGGCTGATCATGCACTGATCACATGACTGATCATGCACTGATCTCGTGTCTGATCATGCACTGATCACGTGGCTGATCATGCCATGATCACGCAGCTACCATGTACTGGTCATGACTGATCATGCACTGATCACATGACTGATCATGCAGTGATCACGTGGCTATCATGAACTACTCACGTGGCTGATCATGCAATGATCATGTAGCTACCATGCACAGGTCACGTGAATGATCATACACCCATCAGGTGACTGATCATGCACTGATCCCGTGGCTATCATGCACTGATCACGAGACTGATCATGCACTGTTCACGTCTATATCAGGCACTGATCACATGACTGCCCGTGCACTGATCACGTGGATGATCATACACTAATCTTGTGACGGATCATGCACTGATCACGTGGCTGATCATGCACTGATACCGTGACTGAGCATGGACTGATCACATGACTATCATGTAGTGATCACGTGACTTAATGGCGCTGATCATGCGACTGATCATGCGCTGATCATGTTTGCTATCATACACTGATCATGTGCCTCTAGAGGCAATAAACAAAGAGCTGAGTAGGCACGAATCAAACAGTCAGCAGGCAATAATCATGGAACTCAGGTGTGAGGAATCATGCTGCTCAGCTGGCAATAATCAAGCAGCTGAACAGGGAGGAATTATGCAGCACAGCTGGCAATTCTCAAGCAGATGACAGGCAGGAATCGTGCAGCTCAGCTGGCAATTGTCAAGCAGATGAGCAGACAGTAATCACGCAGCTCAGCAGGCCCAGATCACGTGACTGAGCATGCACTGTTCACGTGGCTGATCATACACTGATCACGTGATGATCATGCACTGATCACGTGGCTATCATGCACTGATCACGTGGCTGAACGCACTGATTCACGTGGCTGATCATACACTGTCGCGTGACATATCATGCACTGATCACGTGGCACTCATGCACTGATCACGTGGCTGATCATACTCTGCTCACGTAACTCATGCACACATCACGTGGCTATCATGCACTGCTCGCGTGGCTCGTCATGGAATGATCACGTAGCAACCATATACTGTAACGTGACTGATCATGCAAATCACGTAAATGATCATGCACTGTTCGCGTGACTGATCATGTACTGATCACGTGACTGATCATGCACTGACCACGTGGCTATCATGCTCTGCTCACGTGGCTGCTCATGCAACGATCACATAGCAACCATGTACTGGTCATGTGACTGATCATGCACTGATCACGTAATTGATCATGCACTGATCACGTGGCTCATCATGCACTGATCACGTGGCTGATCACATGTATCACGTGACTGATCATGCACTGGTCCCGTGGCTCTCATGCACTGATCACGTGGCTGTCATGCACTGATCACGTGGATATCATGCACTGATCATGTGGCTGATCACACCCGTATCACATGACTGATCATGCACTGATCGCGTGGCTATCATGCACTGATCGCGTGGCTATCATGCACTGATCACGTGGCTTATCAGGCAATGATCACGTACTATGTACTGGTCACTGATCATGCACGTAATTGATCATGCACTGATCATGTGGCTGATCATGCACTGATCACGTGGCTGATCATACACTGATCACATAACTGATCATGCACTGATCACGTGACTGATCATGCACTGATCACGTGGCTATCATGCACTGATCACTTGCTGGACATACACTGATCATGTGCCTGGTCATGCACTGATCACGTGGCTGATCATGCACTGATCACATGACTGATCATGCACTGATCTCGTGTCTGATCATGCACTGATCACGTGGCTATCATGCACTGCTCACGTGGCTGATCATGCCATGATCACGCAGCTACCATGTACTGGTCACATGACTGATCATGCACTGATCACGTGACTGATCATGCAGTGATCACGTGGCTATCATGAACTACTCATGTGGCTGATCATGCAATGATCATGTGCTACCATGTACAGGTCACGTGAATGATCATACACCCATCAGGTGACTGATCATGCACTGATCACGTGGCTATCATGCACCGATCACGAGACTGATCATGCATTGTTCACGTCTATATCATGCACTGATCACATGACTGCCCGTGCACTGATCACGTGGATGATCATACACTAATCTTGTGACAGATCATGCACTGATCACGTGGCTGATCATGCACTGATACCATGATTGAGCATGGACTGATCACATGGCTATCATGTAGTGATCACGTGACTTAATGGCGCTGATCATGTGACTGATCATGCGCTGATCATGTTTGCTATCATACACTGATCATGTGCCTCTGGAGGCAATAAACAAAGAGCTGAGTAGGCACGAATCAAACAGTCAGCAGGCAATAATCATGGAATTCAGGTGTGAGGAATCATGCTGCTCAGCTGGCAATAATCAAGCAGCTGAGCAGGCAGGAATTACGCAGCACAGCTGGCAATTATCAAGCAGATGACAGGCAGGAATCGTGTAGCTCAGCTGGAAATTGTCAAGCAGATGAGCAGACAGTAATCACGTGGCTCAGCAGGCCCAGATCACGTGACTGAGCATGCACTTTCACGTGGCTGATCATACACTGATCACGTGATGATCATGCACTGATCACTTGGATATCATGCACTGATCACGTGGCTGATCATACACTGTTCACGTGTCTGACCATGCACTGATCACGTGGCTGATCATACACTGCTCACGTAACTGATCATGCACTGATCACGTGGCTATCATGCACTGATCACGTGGCTGAACATGCACTGTTCACGTGGCTGATCACACACCTGTCACGTGACATATCATGCACTGATCACGTGGCACTCATGCACTGATCACGTGGCTGATCATACTCTGCTCACGTAACTCATGCACACATCACGTGGCTATCATGCACTGCTCACGTGGCTCGTCATGGAATGATCACGTGGCAACCATATACTGGTAACGTGACTGATCATGCAAGATCACGTAAATGATCATGCACTGTTCACGTGACTGATCATGCTGATCACGTGACTGATCATGCACTGACCACGTGGCTATCATGCTCTGATCACGTGGCTGATCATGCAATGATCACGTAGCAACCATGTACTGGTCACGTGACTGATCATGCACTGATCACGTAATTGATCCTGCACTGATCACGTGGCTCATCATGCACTGATCACGTGGCTGATCACACATATCACGTGACTGATCATGCACTGATCCGTGGCTCTCATGCACTGATCACGTGGCTGTCATGCACTGATCACGTGGATATCATGCACTGATCATGTGGCTGATCACACATATCACATGACTGATCATGCACTGATCACGTGGCTATCATGCACTGATCACGCATGCTCCATGTACTGGTCACGTGACTGATCATGCACTGATCACGTGAGTGATCATGCACTGATCACGTGGCTGATCATGCACTGATCACGTGGCTGATCATACACTGATCACATAACTGATCATGCACTGATCACGTGACTGATCATGCACTGATCACGTGGCTATCATGCACTGATCACTTGGCTGGACATGCACTGATCACGTGCCTGGTCATGCACTGATCACGTGGCTGATCATGCACTGATCACGTGACTGATCATGCACTGATCACGTGTCTGATCATGCACTGATCACTTGACTATCATGCACTGCTCACGTGGCTGATCATGCATGATCACGCAGCTACCATGTACTGGTCACATGACTGATCATGCACTGATCACGTGACTGATCATGCGGTGATCACGTGGCTATCATGAACTACTCACGTGGCTGATCATGCAATGATCATGTAGCTACCATGTACAGGTCATGTGAATGATCATACACCCATCAGGTGACTGATCATGCACTGATCGCGTGGCTATCATGCACTGATCACGAGACTGATCATGCACTGTTCACGTCTATATCGTGCACTGATCACATGACTGCCGTGCACTGATCACGTGGATGATCATACACTAATCTTGTGACAGATCATGCACTGATCACGTGGCTGATCATGCACTGATACCGTGACTGAGCATGGACTGATCACATGACTATCATGTAGTGATCACGTGACTTAATGCGCTGATCATGTGACTGATCATGCGCTGATCATGTTTGCTATCATACATTGATTATGTGCCTCTGGAGGCAATAAACAAAGAGCTGAGTAGGCACGATCAAACAGTCAGCAGGCAATAATCATGGAACTCAGGTGTGAGGAATCATGCTGCTCAGCTGGCAATAATCAAGCAGCTGAGCAGGCAGGAATACGCAGCACAGCTGGCAATTGTCAAGCAGATGACAGGCAGGAATCGTGCAGCTCAGCTGGCAATTGTCAAGCAGATGAGCAGACAGTAATCACGCTGCTCAGCAGGCCCAGATCACGTGACTGAGCATGCACTGTTCACGTGGCTGATCATACACTGATCACGTGATGATCATGCACTGATCACGTGGATATCATGCACTGATCACGTGGCTGATCATGCACTGATCACGTGTCTGACCATGCACTGATCACGTGGCTGATCATGCACTGCTCACGTGGCTGATCACACACTGATCACGTGACTATCATGCACTGATCACGTGGCTGTCATGCACTGATCACGTGGCTGATCATGCACTGATCACGTGACTCATGCACATCACGTGGCTATCATGCACTGATCACGTGCTGGTCATGGAACATCACATGAACAACCATATACTGATCACGTGACTGATCATGCACTGATCACGTGACTGATCATGCACTGATCACGTGACTGATCATGCACTGATCACGTGGCTATCATGCACTGCTCACGTGGCTGATCATGCAATCACGTAGCTACCATGTACTGGTCACATGACTGATCATGCACTGATCACGTGACTGATCATGCACTGATCACGTGGCTATCATGCACTACTCACGTGGCTGATCATGCAATGATCATGTAGCTACCATGTACAGGTCACGTGACTGATCATGCACCCATCAGGTGACTGATCATGCACTGATCACGTGGCTATCATGCACTGATCACGAGACTGATCATGCACTGTTCACGTCTATATCATGCACTGATCACATGACTGCCCGTGCACTGATCACGTGGATGATCATACACTAATCTTGTGACAGATCATGCACTGATCACGTGGCTGATCATGCACTGATACCGTGACTGAGCATGGACTGATCACAAGACTATCATGTAGTGATCACGTGACTTAATGGCGCTGATCATGTGACTGATCATGCGCTGATCATGTTTGCTATCATACACTGATCATGTGCCTCTGGAGGCAATAAACAAAGAGCTGAGTAGGCACGATCAAACAGTCAGCAGGCAATAATCATGGAACTCAGGTGTGAGGAATCATGCTGCTCAGCTGGCAATAATCAAGCAGCTGAGCAGGCAGGAATTCGCAGCACAGCTGGCAATTGTCAAGCAGATGACAGGCAGGAATCGTGCAGCTCAGCTGGCAAGTGTCAAGCAGATGAGCAGACAGTAATCACGCAGCTCAGCAGGCCCAGATCACGTGACTGAGCATGCACTGTTCACGTGGCTGATCATACACTGATCACGTGATGATCATGCACTGATCACTTGGATATCATGCACTGATCACGTGGCTGATCATACACTGTTCACGTGTCTGACCATGCACTGATCACGTGGCTGATCATACACTGCTCACGTAACTGATCATGCACTGATCACGTGGCTATCATGCACTGATCACGTGGCTGAACATGCACTGTTCACGTGGCTGATCACACACTGTCACGTGACATATCATGCACTGATCACGTGGCACTCATGCACTGATCACGTGGCTGATCATACTCTGCTCACGTAACTCATGCACACATCACGTGGCTATCATGCACTGCTCACGTGGCTGTCATGGAATGATCACGTAGCAACCATATACTGGTCACGTGACAGATCATGCAAAGATCACGTAATGATCATGCACTGTTCACGTGACTGATCATGTACTGATCACGTGACTGATCATGCACTGATCACGTGGCTATCATGCTCTGCTCACGTGGCTGATCATGCACGATCACGTAGCAACCATGTACTGGTCACGTGACTGATCATGCACTGATCACGGAATTGATCCTGCACTGATCACGTGGCTCATCATGCACTGATCACGTGGCTGATCACATGTATCACGTGACTGATCATGCACTGATCACGTGGCTGTCATGCACTGATCACGTGGATATCATGCTGATCATGGCTGATCACCACGTATCACGACTGATCATGCACTGATCACGTGGCTATCATGCACTGATCACGTGGCTATCATGCACTGATCATGACATCAGGCAGGATCATGCTTCCTTGTACTGTCACGTGACTGATCATGCACTGAGCACGTAATTGAACATGCACTGATCATGTGGCTGATCATGCACTGATCACGTGGCTGATCATGCACTGATCACGTAACTGATCATGCACTGATCACGTGACTGATCATGCAATCACGTGGCTATCATGCACTGATCACGTGGCTGATCATACACTGATCACGTGCCTGATCATGCACTGATCACGTGGCTGATCATGCACTGATCACGTGACTGATCATGCACTGATCACGTCTGATCATGCACTGATCACGTGACTGATCATGCACTGATCTGTGTCTGATCATGCACTGATCACGTGGCTATCATGCACTGCTCACGTGGCTGATCATGCCATGATCACGCAGCTACCATGTACTGGTCACATGACTGATCATGCACTGATCACGTGACTGATCATGCAGTGATCACGTGGCTATCATGAACTACTCACGTGGCTGATCATACAATGATCATGTAGCTACCATGTACAAGTCACGTGAATGATCATACACCCATCAGGTGACTGATCATGCACTGATCACGTGGCTATCATGCACTGATCACGAGACTGATCATGCACTGTTCACGTCTATATCATGCACTGATCACATGACTGCCCGTGCACTGATCACGTGGATGATCATACACTAATCTTGTGACAGATCATGCACTGATCACGTGGCTGATCATGCACTGATAACGTGACTGAGCATGGACTGATCACATGACTATCATGTACTGATCACGTGACTTAATGGCGCTGATCATGTGACTGATCATGCGCTGATCATGTTTGCTATCATACACTGATCATGTGCCTCTGGAGGCAATAAACAAAGAGCTGAGTAGGCACGAATCAAACAGTCAGCAGGCAATAATCATGGAACTCAGGTGTGAGGAATCATGCTGCTCAGCTGGCAATAATCAAGCAGCTGAGCAGGCAGGAATTCGCAGCACAGCTGGCAATTGTCAAGCAGATGACAGGCAGGAATCGTGCAGCTCAGCTGGCAATTGTCAAGCAGATGAGCAGACAGTAATCACGCAGCTCAGCAGGCCCAGATCACGTGACTGAGCATGCACTGTTCACGTGGCTGATCATACACTGATCACGTGATGATCATGCACTGATCACTTGGATATCATGCACTGATCACGTGGCTGATCATACACTGTTCACGTGTCTGACCATGCACTGATCACGTGGCTGATCATACACTGCTCACGTAACTGATCATGCACTGATCACGTGGCTATCATGCACTGATCACGTGGCTGAACATGCACTGTTCACGTGGCTGATCACACACCTGTCACGTGACATATCATGCACTGATCACGTGGCACTCATGCACTGATCACGTGGCTGATCATACTCTGCTCACGTAACTCATGCACACATCACGTGGCTATCATGCACTGCTCACGTGCTCGTCATGGAATGATCACGTGGCAACCATATACTGGTCACGTGACTGATCATGCAAAGATCACGTAAATGATCATGCACTGTTCACGTGACTGATCATGCACTGATCACGTGACTGATCATGCACTGATCACGTGGCTATCATGCACTGATCACGTGGCTGATCATGCGATCACGTAGCAACCATGTACTGATCACGTGACTGATCATGCACTGATCACGAATTGATCCTGCACTGATCACGTGGCTCATCATGCACTGATCACGTGGCTGATCACACATGTATCACGTGACTGATCATGCACTGATCACGTGGCTCTCATGCACTGATCACGTGGCTGTCATGCACTGATCACGTGGATATCATGCACTGATCACGTGGCTGATCACACACGTATCACATGACTGATCATGCACTGATCACGTGGCTGATCATGCACTGATCACGTAGCTACCATGTACTGGTCACGTGATCATGCACTGATCACGTAATTGATCATGCACTGATCACGTGGCTGATCATGCACTGATCACGTGGCTGATCATACACTGATCACAACTGATCATGCACTGATCACGTGACTGATCATGCACTGATCACGTGGCTATCATGCACTGATCACGTGGCTGGACATACACTGATCACGTGCCTGGTCATGCACTGATCACGTGGCTGATCATGCACTGATCACGTGACTGATCATGCACTGATCACGTGTCTGATCATGCACTGATCACGTGGCTATCATGCACTGCTCACGTGGCTGATCATGCCATGATCACGCAGCTACCATGTACTGGTCACATGACTGATCATGCACTGATCACGTGACTGATCATGCAGTGATCACGTGGCTATCATGACTACTCACGTGGCTGATCATGCAATGATCATGTAGCTACCATGTACAGGTCATGTGAATGATCATACACCCATCAGGTGACTGATCATGCACTGATCACGTGGCTATCATGCACTGATCACGAGACTGATCATGCACTGATCACGTCTATATCATGCACTGATCACATGACTGCCCATGCACTGATCACGTGGATGATCATACACTAATCTTGTGACAGATCATGCACTGATCACGTGGCTGATCATGCACTGATACCGTGACTGAGCATGGACTGATCACATGACTATCATGTAGTGATCACGTGACTTAATGGCGCTGATCATGTGACTGATCATGCGCTGATCATGTTTGCTATCATACATTGATTATGTGCCTCTGGAGGCAATAAACAAAGAGCTGAGTAGGCACGAATCAAACAGTCAGCAGGCAATAATCATGGAACTCAGGTGTGAGGAATCATGCTGCTCAGCTGGCAATAATCAAGCAGCTGAACAGGCAGGAATTACGCAGCACAGCTGGCAATTGTCAAGCAGATGACAGGCAGGAATCGTGCAGCTCAGCTGGCAATTGTCAAGCAGATGAGCAGACAGTAATCACGCAGCTCAGCAGCCCAGATCACGTGACTGAGCATGCACTGTTCACGTGGCTGATCATACACTGATCACGTGATGATCATGCACTGATCACTTGGATATCATGCACTGATCACGTGGCTGATCATGCACTGATCACGTGTCTGATCATGCACTGATCACGTGGCTGATCATGCACTGATCACGTGGCTGATCATGCACAATGCGTGACATATCATGCACTGATCACGTGGCATCATGCACTGATCACGTGGCTGATCATACACTGATCACGTAACTCATGCACATCACGTGGCTATCATGCACTGATCACGTGGCTCGTCATGCACTGATCACGTAGCTACCATATACTGATCACGTGACTGATCATGCACTGATCACGTGACTGATCATGCACTGATCACGTGACTGATCATGCACTGATCACGTGGCTATCATGCACTGCTCACGTGGCTGATCATGCAATGATCACGTAGCTACCATGTACTGGTCACGTGACTGATCATGCACTGATCACGTGACTGATCATGCACTGATCACGTGGCTATCATGCACTGATCACGTGGCTGATCATGCAATGATCACGTAGCTACATGCACTGTCACGTGACTGATCATGCACCGATCAGGTGACTGATCATGCACTGATCACGTGGCTATCATGCACTGATCACGGACTGATCATGCACTGATCACGTCTATATCATGCACTGATCACATGACTGCCCATGCACTGATCACGTGGATGATCATACACTGATCTTGTGACAGATCATGCACTGATCACGTGGCTGATCATGCACTGATACCGTGACTGAGCATGGACTGATCACATGACTATCATAGTGATCACGTGACTTAATGGCGCTGATCATGTGACTGATCATGCGCTGATCATGTTTGCTATCATACACTGATCATGTGCCTCTGGAGGCAATAAACAAAGAGCTGAGTAGGCACGAATCAAACAGTCAGCAGGCAATAATCATGGAACTCAGGTGTGAGGAATCATGCTGCTCAGCTGGCAATAATCAAGCAGCTGAGCAGGCAGGAATTACGCAGCACAGCTGGCAATTGTCAAGCAGATGACAGGCAGGAATCGTGCAGCTCAGCTGGCAATTGTCAAGCAGATGAGCAGACAGTAATCACGCAGCTCAGCAGGCCCTGATCACGTGACTGAGCATGCACTGTTCACGTGGCTGATCATACACTGATCACGTGATGATCATGCACTGATCACTTGGATATCATGCACTGATCACGTGGCTGATCATACACTGTTCACGTGTCTGACCATGCACTGATCACGTGGCTGATCATACACTGCTCACGTAACTGATCATGCACTGATCACGTGGCTATCATGCACTGATCACGTGGCTGAACATGCACTGTTCACGTGGCTGATCACACACCTGTCACGTGACATATCATGCACTGATCACGTGGCACTCATGCACTGATCACGTGGCTGATCATACTCTGCTCACGTAACTCATGCACACATCACGTGGCTATCATGCACTGCTCACGTGGCTCGTCATGGAATGATCACGTAGCAACCATATACTGGTCACGTGACTGATCATGCAAAGATCACGTAAATGATCATGCACTGTTCACGTGACTGATCATGTACTGATCACGTGACTGATCATGCACTGATCACGTGGCTATCATGCTCTGCTCACGTGGCTGATCATGCAACGATCACGTGGCAACCATGTACTGGTCACGTGACTGATCATGCACTGATCACGGAATTGATCCTGCACTGATCACGTGGCTCATCATGCACTGATCACGTGGCTGATCACACATGTATCACGTGACTGATCATGCACTGATCACGTGGCTGTCATGCACTGATCACGTGGCTATCATGCACTGATCACGTGGCTGATCACACACATATCACATGACTGATCATGCACTGATCACGTGGCTATCATGCACTGATCACGTGGCTATCATGCACTGATCACGTGGCTGATCAGGCAATGATCACGTGCTACCATGTACTGGTCACGTGACTGATCATGCACTGATCACGTAATTGATCATGCACTGATCACGTGGCTGATCATGCACTGATCACGTGGCTGATCATGCACTGATCGTAACTGATCATGCACTGATCACGTGACTGATCATGCACTGATCACGTGGCTATCATGCACTGATCACGTGGCTGATCATACACTGATCACGTGCCTGGTCATGCACTGATCACGTGGCTGATCATGCACTGATCACGTGACTGATCATGCACTGATCACGTGTCTGATCATGCACTGATCACGTGACTGATCATGCACTGATCACGTGTCTGATCATGCACTGATCACGTGGCTATCATGCACTGCTCACGTGGCTGATCATGCCATGATCACGCAGCTACCATGTACTGGTCACATGACTGATCATGCACTGATCACGTGACTGATCATGCAGTGATCACGTGGCTATCATGACTACTCACGTGGCTGATCATGCAATGATCATGTAGCTACCATGTACAGGTCACGTGAATGCTCATACACCCATCAGGTGACTGATCATGCACTGATCACGTGGCTATCATGCACTGATCACGAGACTGATCATGCACTGTTCACGTCTATATCATGCACTGATCACATGACTGCCCATGCACTGATCACGTGGATGATCATACACTAATCTTGTGACAGATCATGCACTGATCACGTGGCTGATCATGCACTGATACCGTGACTGAGCATGGACTGATCACATGACTATCATGTAGTGATCACGTGACTTAATGGCGCTGATCATGTGACTGATCATGCGCTGATCATGTTTGCTATCATACACTGATCATGTGCCTCTGGAGGCAATAAACAAAGAGCTGAGTAGGCACGAATCAAACAGTCAGCAGGCAATAATCATGGAACTCAGGTGTGAGGAATCATGCTGCTCAGCTGGCAATAATCAAGCAGCTGAGCAGGCAGGAATTACGTAGCACAGCTGGCAATTGTCAAGCAGATGACAGGCAGGAATCGTGCAGCTCAGCTGGCAATTGTCAAGCAGATGAGCAGACAGTAATCACGCAGCTCAGCAGGCCCAGATCACGTGACTGAGCATGCACTGTTCACGTGGCTGATCATACACTGATCACGTGATGATCATGCACTGATCACTTGGATATCATGCACTGATCACGTGGCTGATCATACACTGTTCACGTGTCTGACCATGCACTGATCACGTGGCTGATCATACACTGCTCACGTAACTGATCATGCACTGATCACGTGGCTATCATGCACTGATCACGTGGCTGAACATGCACTGTTCACGTGGCTGATCACACACCTGTCACGTGACATATCATGCACTGATCACGTGGCACTCATGCACTGATCACGTGGCTGATCATACTCTGCTCACGTAACTCATGCACACATCACGTGGCTATCATGCACTGCTCACGTGGCTCGTCATGGAATGATCACGTAGCAACCATATACTGGTAACGTGACTGATCATGCAAAGATCACGTAAATGATCATGCACTGTTCACGTGACTGATCATGTACTGATCACGTGACTGATCATGCACTGACCACGTGGCTATCATGCTCTGATCACGTGGCTGATCATGCAACGATCACGTAGCAACCATGTACTGGTCACGTGACTGATCATGCACTGATCACGTAATTGATCCTGCACTGATCACGTGGCTCATCATGCACTGATCACGTGGCTGATCACACATGTATCACGTGACTGATCATGCACTGATCCCATGGCTCTCATGCACTGATCACGTGGCTGTCATGCACTGATCACGTGGATATCATGCACTGATCATGTGGCTGATCACACACGTATCACATGACTGATCATGCACTGATCACGTGGCTTATCATGCACTGATCACGTAGCTACCATGTACTGGTCACGTAACTGATCATGCACTGATCACGTTGATCATGCACTGATCATGTGGCTGATCATGCACTGATCACGTGGCTGATCATACACTGATCACATAACTGATCATGCACTGATCACGTGACTGATCATGCACTGATCACGTGGCTATCATGCACTGATCACTTGGCTGGACATACACTGATCACGTGCTGATCATGCACTGATCACGTGCTGATCATGCACTGATCACGTGTCTGATCATGCACTGATCACGTGGCTATCATGCACTCCGTGGCTGATCATGCCATGATCACGCAGCTACCATGTACTGGTCACATGACTGATCATGCACTGATCACGTGACTGATCATGCAGTGATCACGTGGCTATCATGAACTACTCACGTGGCTGATCATGCAATGATCATGTAGCTACCATGTACAGGTCATGTGAATGATCATACACCCATCAGGTGACTGATCATGCACTGATCACGTGGCTATCATGCACTGATCACGAGACTGATCATGCACTGATCACGTCTATATCATGCACTGATCACATGACTGCCCATGCACTGATCACGTGGATGATCATACACTAATCTGTGACAGATCATGCACTGATCACGTGGCTGATCATGCACTGATACACGTGACTGAGCATGGACTGATCACATGACTATCATGTAGTGATCACGTGACTTAATGGCGCTGATCATGTGACTGATCATGCACTGATCATGTTTGCTATCATACATTGATTATGTGCCTCTGGAGGCAATAAACAAAGAGCTGAGTAGGCACGAATCAAACAGTCAGCAGGCAATAATCATGGAACTCAGGTGTGAGGAATCATGCTGCTCAGCTGGCAATAATCAAGCAGCTGAAGCAGGCAGGAATTACGCAGCACAGCTGGCAATTGTCAAGCAGATGACAGGCAGGAATCGTGCAGCTCAGCTGGCAATTGTCAAGCAGATGAGCAGACAGTAATCACGCAGCTCAGCAGGCCCAGATCACGTGACTGAGCATGCACTGTTCACGTGGCTGATCATACACTGATCACGTGATGATCATGCACTGATCACGTGGCTATCATGCACTGATCACGTGGCTGATCATGCACTGATCACGTGTCTGACCATGCACTGATCACGTGGCTGATCATGCACTGATCACGTGGCTGATCATGCACTGATCACGTGACTATCATGCACTGATCACGTGGCATCATGCACTGATCACGTGGCTGATCATACTCTGATCACGTGACTCATGCACACATCACGTGGCTATCATGCACTGATCACGTGGCTGTCATGCACTGATCACGTGGCAACCATGCACTGATCACGTGACTGATCATGCACTGATCACGTGACTGATCATGCACTGATCACGTGACTGATCATGCACTGATCACGTGGCTATCATGCACTGCTCACGTGGCTGATCATGCGATGATCACGCAACTACCATGTACTGGTCACATGACTGATCATGCACTGATCACGTGACTGATCATGCACTGATCACGTGGCTATCATGCACTGCTCACGTCGCTGATCATGCAATGATCACGTAGCTACCATGTACTGGTCACGTGACTGATCATGCACCGATCAGGTGACTGATCATGCACTGATCACGTGGCTATCATGCACTGATCACGTGACTGATCATGCACTGATCACGTCTATATCATGCACTGATCACATGACTGCCATGCACTGATCACGTGGATGATCATACACTAATCATGTGACAGATCATGCACTGATCACGTGGCTGATCATGCACTGATACCGTGACTGAGCATGGACTGATCACATGACTATCATGTAGTGATCACGTGACTTAATGGCGCTGATCATGTGACTGATCATGCGCTGATCATGTTTGCTATCATACACTGATCATGTGCCTCTGGAGGCAATAAACAAAGAGCTGAGTAGGCACGAATCAAACAGTCAGCAGGCAATAATCATGGAACTCAGGTGTGAGGAATCATGCTGCTCAGCTGGCAATAATCAAGCAGCTGAGCAGGCAGGAATTACGCAGCACAGCTGGCAATTGTCAAGCAGATGACAGGCAGGAATCGTGCAGCTCAGCTGGCAATTGTCAAGCAGATGAGCAGACAGTAATCACGCAGCTCAGCAGGCCCAGATCACGTGACTGAGCATGCACTGTTCACGTGGCTGATCATACACTGATCACGTGATGATCATGCACTGATCACTTGGATATCATGCACTGATCACGTGGCTGATCATACACTGTTCACGTGTCTGACCATGCACTGATCACGTGGCTGATCATACACTGCTCACGTAACTGATCATGCACTGATCACGTGGCTATCATGCACTGATCACGTGGCTGAACATGCACTGTTCACGTGGCTGATCACACACCTGTCACGTGACATATCATGCACTGATCACGTGGCACTCATGCACTGATCACGTGGCTGATCATACTCTGCTCACGTAACTCATGCACACATCACGTGGCTATCATGCACTGCTCACGTGGCTCGTCATGGAATGATCACGTAGCAACCATATACTGGTCACGTGACTGATCATGCAAGATCACGTAAATGATCATGCACTGTTCACGTGACTGATCATGTACTGATCACGTGACTGATCATGCACTGATCACGTGGCTATCATGCACTGCTCACGTGGCTGATCATGCACGATCACGTAGCAACCATGTACTGGTCACGTGACTGATCATGCACTGATCACGGAATTGATCCTGCACTGATCACGTGGCTCATCATGCACTGATCACGTGGCTGATCACACATGTATCACGTGACTGATCATGCACTGATCACGTGGCTGTCATGCACTGATCACGTGGATATCATGCACTGATCACGTGGCTGATCACACACTATCACATGACTGATCATGCACTGATCACGTGGCTATCATGCACTGATCACGTGGCTATCATGCACTGATCACGTGGCTGATCATGCAATGATCACGTAGCTACCTTGTACTGGTCACGTGACTGATCATGCACTGATCACGTAATTGATCATGCACTGATCACGTGGCTGATCATGCACTGATCACGTGGCTGATCATGCACTGATCACGTAACTGATCATGCACTGATCACGTGACTGATCATGCACTGATCACGTGGCTATCATGCACTGATCACGTGGCTGAACATACACTGATCACGTGCTGATCATGCACTGATCACGTGGCTGATCATGCACTGATCACGTGACTGATCATGCACTGATCACGTGGCTGATCATGCACTGATCACGTGACTGATCATGCACTGATCACGTGTCTGATCATGCACTGATCACGTGGCTATCATGCACTGATCACGTGGCTGATCATGCCATGATCACGCAGCTACCATGTACTGGTCACATGACTGATCATGCACTGATCACGTGACTGATCATGCACTGATCACGTGGCTATCATGAACTACTCACGTGGCTGATCATGCAATGATCATGTAGCTACCATGTACAGGTCACGTGAATGATCATACACCCATCAGGTGACTGATCATGCACTGATCACGTGGCTATCATGCACTGATCACGTGACTGATCATGCACTGATCACGTCTATATCATGCACTGATCACATGACTGCCCATGCACTGATCACGTGGATGATCATACACTAATCATGTGACAGATCATGCACTGATCACGTGGCTGATCATGCACTGATACCGTGACTGAGCATGGACTGATCACATGACTATCATGTAGTGATCACGTGACTTAATGGCGCTGATCATGTGACTGATCATGCGCTGATCATGTTTGCTATCATACACTGATCATGTGCCTCTGGAGGCAATAAACAAAGAGCTGAGTAGGCACGAATCAAACAGTCAGCAGGCAATAATCATGGAACTCAGGTGTGAGGAATCATGCTGCTCAGCTGGCAATAATCAAGCAGCTGAACAGGCAGGAATTACGCAGCACAGCTGGCAATTGTCAAGCAGATGACAGGCAGGAATCGTGCAGCTCAGCTGGCAATTGTCAAGCAGATGAGCAGACAGTAATCACGCAGCTCAGCAGGCCCAGATCACGTGACTGAGCATGCACTGTTCACGTGGCTGATCATACACTGATCACGTGATGATCATGCACTGATCACTTGGATATCATGCACTGATCACGTGGCTGATCATACACTGTTCACGTGTCTGACCATGCACTGATCACGTGGCTGATCATACACTGCTCACGTAACTGATCATGCACTGATCACGTGGCTATCATGCACTGATCACGTGGCTGAACATGCACTGTTCACGTGGCTGATCACACACCTGTCACGTGACATATCATGCACTGATCACGTGGCACTCATGCACTGATCACGTGGCTGATCATACTCTGCTCACGTAACTCATGCACACATCACGTGGCTATCATGCACTGCTCACGTGGCTCGTCATGGAATGATCACGTAGCAACCATATACTGGTACGTGACTGATCATGCAAAGATCACGTAAATGATCATGCACTGTTCACGTGACTGATCATGTACTGATCACGTGACTGATCATGCACTGATCACGTGGCTATCATGCTCTGCTCACGTGGCTGATCATGCAACGATCACGTAGCAACCATGTACTGGTCACGTGACTGATCATGCACTGATCACGTAATTGATCATGCACTGATCACGTGGCTCATCATGCACTGATCACGTGGCTGATCACACATGTATCACGTGACTGATCATGCACTGATCACGTGGCTCTCATGCACTGATCACGTGGCTGTCATGCACTGTCCACGTGGATATCATGCACTGATCACGTGGCTGATCACACACGTATCACATGACTGATCATGCACTGATCACGTGGCTATCATGCACTGATCACGTGGCTATCATGCACTGATCACGTGGCTGATCATGCAATGATCACGTAGCTACCATGTACTGTCACGTGACTGATCATGCACTGATCACGTAATTGATCATGCACTGATCACGTGGCTGATCATGCACTGATCACGTGGCTGATCATACACTGATCACGTAACTGATCATGCACTGATCACGTGACTGATCATGCACTGATCACGTGGCTATCATGCACTGATCACTTGGCTGGACATACTGATCACGTGCCTGGTCATGCACTGATCACGTGGCTGATCATGCACTGATCACGTGACTGATCATGCACTGATCTCGTGTCTGATCATGCACTGATCACGTGGCTATCATGCACTGCTCACGTGGCTGATCATGCCATGATCACGCAGCTACCATGTACTGGTCACATGACTGATCATGCACTGATCACGTGACTGATCATGCAGTGATCACGTGGCTATCATGAACTACTCACGTGGGTGAACATGCAATGATCATGTAGCTACCATGTACAGGTCACGTGAATGATCATACACCCATCAGGTGACTGATCATGCCCTGATCACGTGGCTATCATGCACTGATCACGAGACTGATCATGCACTGATCACGTCTATATCATGCACTGATCACATGACTGCCCATGCACTGATCACGTGGATGATCATACACTAATCTTGTGACAGGTCATGCACTGATCACGTGGCTGATCATGCACTGATACCGTGACTGAGCATGGACTGATCACATGACTATCATGTAGTGATCACGTGACTTAATGGCGCTGATCATGTGACTGATCATGCGCTGATCATGTTTGCTATCATACACTGATCATGTGCCTCTGGAGGCAATAAACAAAGAGCTGAGTAGGCACGAATCAAACAGTCAGCAGGCAATACTCATGGAACACAGGTGTGAGGAATCATGCTGCTCAGCTGGCAATAATCAAGCAGCTGAGCAGGCAGGAATTACGCAGCACAGCTGGCAATTGTCAAGCAGATGACAGGCAGGAATCGTGCAGCTCAGCTGGCAATTGTCAAGCAGATGAGCAGACAGTAATCACGCAGCTCAGCAGGCCCAGATCACGTGACTGAGCATGCACTGTTCACGTGGCTGATCATACACTGATCACGTGATGATCATGCACTGATCACTGGATATCATGCACTGATCACGTGGCTGATCATACACTGTTCACGTGTCTGACCATGCACTGATCACGTGGCTGATCATACACTGCTCACGTAACTGATCATGCACTGATCACGTGGCTATCATGCACTGATCACGTGGCTGATCATGCACTGATCACGTGGCTGATCATGCACTGATCACGTGGCTACCATGTACTGATCACGTGACTGATCATGCACTGATCACGTAACTGATCATGCACTGATCACGTGGCTGATCATGCACTGATCACGTGGCTGATCATGCACTGATCACGTAACTGATCATGCACTGATCACGTGACTGATCATGCACTGATCACGTGGCTGATCATGCACTGATCACGTGGCTGAACATGCACTGATCACGTGCTGATCATGCACTGATCACGTGACTGATCATGCACTGATCACGTGACTGATCATGCACTGATCACGTGGCTGATCATGCACTGATCACGTGGCTGATCATGCACTGATCACGTGGCTGATCATGCACTGATCACGTGGCTGATCATGCACTGATCACGTAACTGATCATGCACTGATCACGTGGCTGATCATGCACTGATCACGTGGCTGATCATGCACTGATCACGTGGCTGATCATGCACTGATCACGTGGCTGATCATGCACTGATCACGTGGCTGATCATGCACTGATCACGTGCCTGATCATGCACTGATCACGTGGCTGATCATGCACTGATCACGTGACTGATCATGCACTGATCACGTGACTGATCATGCACTGATCACGTGGCTATCATGCACTGATCACGTGGCTGATCATGCACTGATCACGCAGCTATCATGCACTGGTCACGTGACTGATCATGCACTGATCACGTGACTGATCATGCACTGATCACGTGGCTATCATGCACTGATCACGTGACTGATCATGCACTGATCACGTAGCTGATCATGTACTGATCACGTGACTGATCATGCACTGATCACGTGACTGATCATGCACTGATCACGTGGCTATCATGCACTGATCACGTGGCTGATCATGCACTGATCACGCAGCTATCATGCACTGGTCACGTGACTGATCATGCACTGATCACGTGACTGATCATGCACTGATCACGTGGCTATCATGCACTGATCACGTGGCTGATCATGCACTGATCACGTCTATCATGCACTGATCACGTGACTGATCATGCACTGATCACGTGGCTGATCATGCACTGATCACGTGACTGATCATGCACTGATCACGTGGCTGATCATGCACTGATCACGTGGCTGATCATGCACTGATCACGTGGCTATCATGCACTGATCACGTGACTGATCATGCACTGATCACGTGGCTGATCATGCACTGATCACGTGGCTGATCATGCACTGATCACGTGACTGATCATGCACTGATCACGTGGCTATCATGCACTGATCACGTGGCTGATCATGCACTGATCACGTGGCTATCATGCACTGATCACGTGGCTGATCATGCACGTATCACATGACTGATCATGCACTGATCACGTGGCTATCATGCACTGATCACGTGACTGATCATGCACTGATCACGTGGCTGATCATGCACTGATCACGTGGCTGATCATGCACTGATCACGTGCCTGATCATGCACTGATCACGTGGCTGATCATGCACTGATCACGTGACTGATCATGCACTGATCACGTGGCTGATCATGCACTGATCACGTGACTGATCATGCACTGATCACGTGGCTGATCATGCACTGATCACGTGGCTATCATGCACTGATCACGTGGCTGATCATGCACTGATCACGCAGCTATCATGCACTGGTCACGTGACTGATCATGCACTGATCACGTGGCTGATCATGCACTGATCACGTAACTGATCATGCACTGATCACGTGGCTATCATGCACTGATCACGTGGCTGATCATGCACTGATCACGTGGCTGATCATGCACTGATCACGTGACTATCATGCACTGATCACGTGGCTATCATGCACTGATCACGTGGCTGATCATACACTGATCACGTAACTCATGCACACATCACGTGGCTATCATGCACTGCTCACGTGTCTCGTCATGGAATGATCACGTGGCAACCATATACTGGTCACGTGACTGATCATGCACTGATCACGTAAATGATCATGCACTGATCACGTGACTGATCATGCACTGATCACGTGACTGATCATGCACTGATCACGTGGCTATCATGCACTGATCACGTGGCTGATCATGCAACGATCACGTAGCAACCATGTACTGATCACGTGACTGATCATGCACTGATCACGTGATTGATCATGCACTGATCACGTGGCTCATCATGCACTGATCACGTGGCTGATCACACTGATCACGTGACTGATCATGCACTGATCACGTGGCTCTCATGCACTGATCACGTGGCTGTCATGCACTGATCACGTGGATATCATGCACTGATCACGTGGCTGATCACACTATCACATGACTGATCATGCACTGATCACGTGGCTATCATGCACTGATCACGTGGCTATCATGCACTGATCACGTGGCTGATCATGCAATGATCACAGCTACCATGTACTGGTCACGTGACTGATCATGCACTGATCACGTAATTGATCATGCACTGATCACGTGGCTGATCATGCACTGATCACGTGGCTGATCATGCACTGATCACGTAACTGATCATGCACTGATCACGTGACTGATCATGCACTGATCACGTGGCTGATCATGCACTGATCACGTGGCTGATCATGCACTGATCACGTAACTGATCATGCACTGATCACGTGGCTGATCATGCACTGATCACGTGCCTGATCATGCACTGATCACGTGGCTGATCATGCACTGATCACGTGACTGATCATGCACTGATCACGTGACTGATCATGCACTGATCACGTGGCTATCATGCACTGATCACGTGGCTGATCATGCATGATCACGAGCTACCATGTACTGGTCATGACTGATCATGCACTGATCACGTGACTGATCATGCACTGATCACGTGGCTATCATGCACTGATCACGTGGCTGATCATGCACTGATCACGTAGCTACCATGTACTGGTCACGTGACTGATCATGCACTGATCACGTGACTGATCATGCACTGATCACGTGGCTATCATGCACTGATCACGTGGCTGATCATGCATGATCACGGCTACCATGCACTGATCACGTGACTGATCATGCACCCATCACGTGACTGATCATGCACTGATCACGTGGCTATCATGCACTGATCACGTGACTGATCATGCACTGATCACGTCTATCATGCACTGATCACGTGACTGATGCACTGATCACGTGGATGATCATGCACTGATCTTGTGACAGATCATGCACTGATCACGTGGCTATCATGCACTGATCACGTGGCTGATCATGCATGATCACGCAGCTACCATGTACTGATCACGTGACTGATCATGCACTGATCACGTGGCTGATCATGCACTGATCACGTGGCTGATCACACATGATCACGTGACTGATCATGCACTGATCACGTGGCTATCATGCACTGATCACGTGGCTGATCATGCACTGATCACGTGGCTATCATGCACTGATCACGTGGCTGATCACACTGATCATGACTGATCATGCACTGATCACGTGGCTATCATGCACTGATCACGTGACTGATCATGCACTGATCACGTGGCTATCATGCACTGATCACGTGGCTGATCATGCACTGATCACGTGACTGATCATGCACTGATCACGTGGCTGATCATGCACTGATCACGTGACTGATCATGCACTGATCACGTGGCTGATCATGCACTGATCACGTGACTGATCATGCACTGATCACGTGACTGATCATGCACTGATCACGTGGCTATCATGCACTGATCACGTGGCTGATCATGCACTGATCACGTGGCTGATCATGCACTGTCACGTGACTGATCATGCACTGATCACGTGGCTGATCATACACTGATCACGTAACTGATCATGCACTGATCACGTGGCTATCATGCACTGATCACGTGGCTGATCATGCACTGATCACGTGGCTGATCACACACTGTCACGTGACATATCATGCACTGATCACGTGGCTCTCATGCACTGATCACGTGGCTGATCATACTGCTCACGTAACTCATGCACACATCACGTGGCTATCATGCACTGCTCACGTGGCTGTCATGGAATGATCACGTAGCAACCATATACTGGTCACGTGACTGATCATGCACTGATCACGTAAATGATCATGCACTGATCACGTGACTGATCATGCACTGATCACGTGACTGATCATGCACTGATCACGTGGCTATCATGCACTGCTCACGTGGCTGATCATGCACGATCACGTAGCAACCATGTACTGGTCACGTGACTGATCATGCACTGATCACGTAATTGATCATGCACTGATCACGTGGCATCATGCACTGATCACGTGGCTGATCACACTGTATCACGTGACTGATCATGCACTGATCACGTGGCTCTCATGCACTGATCACGTGGCTGTCATGCACTGATCACGTGGATATGCACTGATCACGTGGCTGATCACACACGATCACATGACTGATCATGCACTGATCACGTGGCTGATCATGCACTGATCACGTGGCTATCATGCACTGATCACGTGGCTGATCATGCAATGATCACGTAGCTACCATGTACTGGTCACGTGACTGATCATGCACTGATCACGTAATTGATCATGCACTGATCACGTGGCTGATCATGCACTGATCACGTGGCTGATCATACACTGATCACATAACTGATGCACTGATCACGTGACTGATCATGCACTGATCACGTGGCTATCATGCACTGATCACTTGGCTGGACATACACTGATCACGTGCCTGGTCATGCACTGATCACGTGGCTGATCATGCACTGATCACGTGACTGATCATGCACTGATCACGTGTCTGATCATGCACTGATCACGTGGCTATCATGCACTGCTCACGTGGCTGATCATGCCATGATCACGCAGCTACCATGTACTGGTCACATGACTGATCATGCACTGATCACGTGACTGATCATGCAGTGATCACGTGGCTATCATGCACTACTCACGTGGCTGATCATGCAATGATCATGTAGCTACCATGTACAGGTCACGTGAATGATCATACACCCATCAGGTGACTGATCATGCACTGATCACGTGGCTATCATGCACTGATCACGAGACTGATCATGCACTGATCACGTCTATATCATGCACTGATCACATGACTGCCCGTGCACTGATCACGTGGATGATCATACACTAATCTTCTGACAGATCATGCACTGATCACGTGGCTGATCATGCACTGATACCGTGACTGAGCATGGACTGATCACATGACTATCATGTAGTGATCACGTGACTTAATGGCACTGATCATGTGACTGATCATGCGCTGATCATGTTTGCTATCATACACTGATCATGTGCCTCTGGAGGCAATAAACAAAGAGCTGAGTAGGCACGAATCAAACAGTCAGCAGGCAATAATCATGGAACTCAGGTGTGAGGAATCATGCTGCTCAGCTGGCAATAATCAAGCAGCTGAGCAGGCAGGAATTACGCAGCACAGCTGGCAATTGTCAAGCAGATGACAGGCAGGAATCGTGCAGCTCAGCTGGCAATTGTCAAGCAGATGAGCAGACAGTAATCACGCAGCTCAGCAGGCCTAGATCACGTGACTGAGCATGCACTGTTCACGTGGCTGATCATACACTGATCACGTGATGATCATGCACTGATCACTTGGATATCATGCACTGATCACGTGACTGATCATACACTGTTCACGTGTCTGACCATGCACTGATCACGTGGCTGATCATACACTGCTCACGTAACTGATCATGCACTGATCACGTGGCTATCATGCACTGATCACGTGGCTGAACATGCACTGTTCACGTGGCTGATCACACACCTGTCACGTGACATATCATGCACTGATCACGTGGCACTCATGCACTGATCACGTGGCTGATCATACTCTGCTCACGTAACTCATGCACACATCACGTGGCTATCATGCACTGCTCACGTGGCTCGTCATGGAATGATCACGTAGCAACCATATACTGGTCACGTGACTGATCATGCACAGATCACGTAAATGATCATGCACTGTTCACGTGACTGATCATGTACTGATCACGTGACTGATCATGCACTGATCACGTGGCTATCATGCTCTGCTCACGTGGCTGATCATGCAACGATCATAGCAACCATGTACTGGTCACGTGACTGATCATGCACTGATCACGTAATTGATCCTGCACTGATCACGTGGCTCATCATGCACTGATCACGTGGCTGATCACACATGTATCACGTGACTGATCATGCACTGGTCCCGTGGCTCTCATGCACTGAACACGTGGCTGTCATGCACTGATCACGTGGATATCATGCACTGATCACGTGGCTGATCACACACGTATCACATGACTGATCATGCACTGATCACGTGGCTATCATGCACTGATCACGTGGCTGATCATGCACTGATCACGTGGCTATCATGCACTGATCACGTGGCTGATCATGCACTGATCACGTGCCTGATCATGCACTGATCACGTGGCTGATCATGCACTGATCACGTGACTGATCATGCACTGATCACGTGGCTGATCATGCACTGATCACGTGACTGATCATGCACTGATCACGTGACTGATCATGCACTGATCACGTGGCTATCATGCACTGATCACGTGGCTGATCATGCACTGATCACGCAGCTGATCATGCACTGATCACGTGACTGATCATGCACTGATCACGTGGCTGATCATACACTGATCACGTAACTGATCATGCACTGATCACGTGGCTATCATGCACTGATCACGTGGCTGATCATGCACTGATCACGTGGCTGATCACACACTGTCACGTGACATATCATGCACTGATCACGTGACTCTCATGCACTGATCACGTGGCTGATCATACTCTGATCACGTAACTCATGCACACATCACGTGGCTATCATGCACTGCTCACGTGGCTCGTCATGGAATGATCACGTAGCAACCATATACTGGTCACGTGACTGATCATGCAAAGATCACGTAAATGATCATGCACTGATCACGTGACTGATCATGCACTGATCACGTGACTGATCATGCACTGATCACGTGGCTATCATGCACTGATCACGTGGCTGATCATGCACTGATCACGTAGCAACCATGTACTGGTCACGTGACTGATCATGCACTGATCACGTAATTGATCATGCACTGATCACGTGGCTGATCATGCACTGATCACGTGGCTGATCACACATGATCACGTGACTGATCATGCACTGATCACGTGGCTCTCATGCACTGATCACGTGGCTGTCATGCACTGATCACGTGGATATCATGCACTGATCACGTGGCTGATCACACACGTATCACATGACTGATCATGCACTGATCACGTGGCTATCATGCACTGATCACGTGGCTATCATGCACTGATCACGTGGCTGATCATGCAATGATCACGTAGCTACCATGTACTGGTCACGTGACTGATCATGCACTGATCACGTAACTGATCATGCACTGATCACGTGGCTGATCATGCACTGATCACGTGGCTGATCATACACTGATCACTCTGATCATGCACTGATCACGTGACTGATCATGCACTGATCACGTGGCTATCATGCACTGATCACGTGGCTGATCATACACTGATCACGTGCCTGATCATGCACTGATCACGTGGCTGATCATGCACTGATCACGTGACTGATCATGCACTGATCACGTGTCTGATCATGCACTGATCACGTGGCTATCATGCACTGCTCACGTGGCTGATCATGCCATGATCACGCAGCTACCATGTACTGGTCACATGACTGATCATGCACTGATCACGTGACTGATCATGCAGTGATCACGTGGCTATCATGCACTACTCACGTGGCTGATCATGCAATGATCATGTAGCTACCATGTACAGGTCACGTGAATGATCATACACCCATCAGGTGACTGATCATGCACTGATCACGTGGCTATCATGCACTGATCACGAGACTGATCATGCACTGATCACGTCTATATCATGCACTGATCACATGACTGCCCATGCACTGATCACGTGGATGATCATACACTAATCTTGTGACAGATCATGCACTGATCACGTGGCTGATCATGCACTGATACCGTGACTGAGCATGGACTGATCACATGACTATCATGTAGTGATCACGTGACTTAATGGCGCTGATCATGTGACTGATCATGCGCTGATCATGTTTGCTATCATACACTGATCATGTGCCTCTGGAGGCAATAAACAAAGAGCTGAGTAGGCACGAATCAAACAGTCAGCAGGCAATAATCATGGAACTCAGGTGTGAGGAATCATGCTGCTCAGCTGGCAATAATCAAGCAGCTGAACAGGCAGGAATTACGCAGCACAGCTGGCAATTGTCAAGCAGATGACAGGCAGGAATCGTGCAGCTCAGCTGGCAATTGTCAAGCAGATGAGCAGACAGTAATCACGCAGCTCAGCAGGCCCAGATCACGTGACTGAGCATGCACTGTTCACGTGGCTGATCATACACTGATCACGTGGCTGATCATGCACTGATCACGTGGCTGATCACACTGATCACGTGACTGATCATGCACTGATCACGTAACTGATCATGCACTGATCACGTGGCTGATCATGCACTGATCACGTGGCTGATCATGCACTGATCACGTGACTGATCATGCACTGATCACGTGGCTGATCATGCACTGATCACGTGGCTATCATGCACTGATCACGTGGCTGATCACACACTGATCACGTGACTGATCATGCACTGATCACGTGGCTATCATGCACTGATCACGTGGCTATCATGCACTGATCACGTGGCTGATCATGCAATGATCACGTAGCTATCATGCACTGATCACGTGACTGATCATGCACTGATCACGTAACTGATCATGCACTGATCACGTGGCTGATCATGCACTGATCACGTGGCTGATCATGCACTGATCACGTAACTGATCATGCACTGATCACGTGACTGATCATGCACTGATCACGTGGCTATCATGCACTGATCACGTGGCTGATCATGCACTGATCACGTGGCTACCATGTACTGATCACGTGACTGATCATGCACTGATCATGTTGATCATGCACTGATCACGTGGCTGATCATGCACTGATCACGTGGCTGATCATGCACTGATCACGTGGCTATCATGCACTGATCACGTGGCTGATCATGCAATGATCACGTAGCTACCATGCACTGATCACGTGACTGATCATGCACTGATCACGTGATCGCACTGATCACGTGGCTGATCATGCACTGATCACGTGGCTGATCATGCACTGATCACGTAACTGATCATGCACTGATCACGTGACTGATCATGCACTGATCACGTCTATATCATGCACTGATCACATGACTGCCCATGCACTGATCACGTGGATGATCATACACTAATCTTGTGACAGATCATGCACTGATCACGTGGCTGATCATGCACTGATCCGTGACTGAGCATGGACTGATCACGTGACTATCATGTAGTGATCACGTGACTTAATGGCGCTGATCATGTGACTGATCATGCACTGATCATGTTTGCTATCATACACTGATCATGTGCCTCTGGAGGCAATAAACAAAGAGCTGAGTAGGCACGAATCAAACAGTCAGCAGGCAATAATCATGGAACTCACGTGTGAGGAATCATGCTGCTCAGCTGGCAATAATCAAGCAGCTGAGCAGGCAGGAATTACGCAGCACAGCTGGCAATTGTCAAGCAGATGACAGGCAGGAATCGTGCAGCTCAGCTGGCAATTGTCAAGCAGATGAGCAGACAGTAATCACGCAGCTCAGCAGGCCCAGATCACGTGACTGAGCATGCACTGTTCACGTGGCTGATCATGCACTGATCACGTGACTGATCATGCACTGATCACGTGGCTATCATGCACTGATCACGTGGCTGATCATGCACTGATCACGTGCTGACCATGCACTGATCACGTGGCTGATCATGCACTGATCACGTAATGATCCTGCACTGATCACGTGGCTCATCATGCACTGATCACGTGGCTGATCACACATGTATCACGTGACTGATCATGCACTGATCACGTGGCTCTCATGCACTGATCACGTGGCTGTCATGCACTGATCACGTGGCTATCATGCACTGATCACGTGGCTGATCACACACGTATCACGTGACTGATCATGCACTGATCACGTGGCTATCATGCACTGATCACGTGGCTATCATGCACTGATCACGTGGCTGATCATGCAATGATCACGTAGCTACCATGTACTGGTCACGTGACTGATCATGCACTGATCACGTAATTGATCATGCACTGATCACGTGGCTGATCATGCACTGATCACGTGGCTGATCATGCACTGATCACGTAACTGATCATGCACTGATCACGTGACTGATCATGCACTGATCACGTGGCTATCATGCACTGATCACTGGCTGGACATACACTGATCACGTGCCTGATCATGCACTGATCACGTGGCTGATCATGCACTGATCACGTGACTGATCATGCACTGATCACGTGTCTGATCATGCACTGATCACGTGGCTATCATGCACTGCTCACGTGGCTGATCATGCATGATCACGCAGCTACCATGTACTGGTCACATGACTGATCATGCACTGATCACGTGACTGATCATGCAGTGATCACGTGGCTATCATGAACGACTCACGTGGCTGATCATGCAATGATCATGTAGCTACCATGTACAGGTCACGTGAATGATCATACACCCATCAGGTGACTGATCATGCACTGATCACGTGGCTATCATGCACTGATCACGAGACTGATCATGCACTGATCACGTCTATATCATGCACTGATCACATGACTGCCCATGCACTGATCACGTGGATGATCATACACTAATCTTGTGACAGATCATGCACTGATCACGTGGCTGATCATGCACTGATACCGTGACTGAGCATGGACTGATCACATGACTATCATGTAGTGATCACGTGACTTAATGGCGCTGATCATGTGACTGATCATGCGCTGATCATGTTTGCTATCATACACTGATCATGTGCCTCTGGAGGCAATAAACAAAGAGCTGAGTAGGCACGAATCAAACAGTCAGCAGGCAATAATCATGGAACTCAGGTGAGGGAATCATGCTGCTCAGCTGGCAATAATCAAGCAGCTGAACAGGCAGGAATTATGCAGCACAGCTGGCAATTGTCAAGCAGATGACAGGCAGGAATCGTGCAGCTCAGCTGGCAATTGTCAAGCAGATGAGCAGACAGTAATCACGCAGCTCAGCAGGCCCAGATCACGTGACTGAGCATGCACTGTTCACGTGGCTGATCATACACTGATCACGTGATGATCATGCACTGATCACGTGACTGATCATGCACTGATCACGTGGCTGATCATGCACTGATCACGTGGCTGATCACACACCTGTCACGTGACTATCATGCACTGATCACGTGGCACATCATGCACTGATCACGTGGCTGATCATACACTGCTCACGTAACTCATGCACACATCACGTGGCTATCATGCACTGCTCACGTGGCTACATATGGAATGATCACGTAGCAACCATATACTGGTCACGTGACTGATCATGCAAAGATCACGAAATGATCATGCACTGTTCACGTGACTGATCATGTGATCACGTGACTGATCATGCACTGATCACGTGGCTATCATGCTCTGCTCACGTGGCTGCTCATGCAACGATCACGTAGCAACCATGTACTGGTCACGTGACTGATCATGCACTGATCACGTAATTGATCCTGCACTGATCACGTGGCTCATCATGCACTGATCACGTGGCTGATCACACATGTATCACGTGACTGATCATGCACTGATCACGTGGCTCATGCACTGATCACGTGGCTGTCATGCACTGATCACGTGGCTGTCATGCACTGATCACGTGGATATCATGCACTGATCATGTGGCTGATCACACACGTATCACATGACTGATCATGCACTGATCACGTGGCTATCATGCACTGATCACGTGGCTATCATGCACTGATCACGTGGCTGATCATGCAATGATCACGTAGCTACCATGTACTGGTCACGTGACTGATCATGCACTGATCACGTGAATTGATCATGCACTGATCATGTGGCTGATCATGCACTGATCACGTGGCTGATCATACACTGATCACATAACTGATCATGCACTGATCACGTGACTGATCATGCACTGATCACGTGGCTATCATGCACTGATCACTTGGCTGACATACACTGATCACGTGCCTGGTCATGCACTGATCACGTGGCTGATCATGCACTGATCACGTGACTGATCATGCACTGATCTCGTGTCTGATCATGCACTGATCACGTGGCTATCATGCACTGCTCACGTGGCTGATCATGCCATGATCACGCAGCTACCATGTACTGGTCACATGACTGATCATGCACTGATCACGTGACTGATCATGCAGTGATCACGTGGCTATCATGAACTACTCACGTGGCTGATCATGCAATGATCATGTAGCTACCATGTACAGGTCACGTGAATGATCATACACCCATCAGGTGACTGATCATGCACTGATCACGTGGCTATCATGCACTGATCACAGACTGATCATGCACTGTTCACGTCTATATCATGCACTGATCACATGACTGCCCATGCACTGATCACGTGGATGATCATACACTAATCTTGTGACAGATCATGCACTGATCACGTGGCTGATCATGCACTGATACCGTGACTGAGCATGGACTGATCACATGACTATCATGTAGTGATCACGTGACTTAATGGCGCTGATCATGTGACTGATCATGCGCTGATCATGTTTGCTATCATACACTGATCATGTGCCTCTGGAGGCAATAAACAAAGAGCTGAGTAGGCACGAATCGAACAGTCAGCAGGCAATAATCATGGAACTCAGGTGTGAGGAATCATGCTGCTCAGCTGGCAATAATCAAGCAGCTGAGCAGGCAGGAATTACGCAGCACAGCTGGCAATTGTCAAGCAGATGACAGGCAGGAATCGTGCAGCTCAGCTGGCAATTGTCAAGCAGATGAGCAGACAGTAATCACGCAGCTCAGCAGGCCCAGATCACGTGACTGAGCATGCACTGTTCACGTGGCTGATCATACACTGATCACGTGATGATCATACACTGATCACTTGGATATCATGCACTGATCACGTGGCTGATCATACACTGTTCACGTGTCTGACCATGCACTGATCACGTGGCTGATCATACACTGCTCACGTAACTGATCATGCACTGATCACGTGGCTATCATGCACTGATCACGTGGCTGAACATGCACTGTTCACGTGGCTGATCACACACCTGTCACGTGACATATCATGCACTGATCACGTGGCACTCATGCACTGATCACGTGGCTGATCATACTCTGCTCACGTAACTCATGCACACATCACGTGGCTATCATGCACTGCTCACGTGGCTCGTCATGGAATGATCACGTAGCAACCATATACTGGTCACGTGACTGATCATGCAGATCACGTAAATGATCATGCACTGTTCACGTGACTGATCATGTACTGATCACGTGACTGATCATGCACTGATCACGTGGCTATCATGCTGATCACGTGGCTGATCATGCACGATCACGTAGCAACCATGTACTGGTCACGTGACTGATCATGCACTGATCACGTAATTGATCCTGCACTGATCACGTGGCTCATCATGCACTGATCACGTGGCTGATCACACATGTATCACGTGACTGATCATGCACTGATCACGTGGCTCTCATGCACTGATCACGTGGCTGTCATGCACTGATCACGTGGATATCATGCACTGATCATGTGGCTGATCACACACGTATCACATGACTGATCATGCACTGATCACGTGGCTATCATGCACTGATCACGTGGCTATCATGCACTGATCACGTGGCTGATCAGGCAATGATCACGAGCTACCATGTACTGATCACGTGACTGATCATGCACTGATCACGTAATTGATCATGCACTGATCATGTGGCTGATCATGCACTGATCACGTGGCTGATCATACACTGATCACATAACTGATCATGCACTGATCACGTGACTGATCATGCACTGATCACGTGGCTATCATGCACTGATCACTTGGCTGGACATACACTGATCACGTGCCTGATCATGCACTGATCACGTGGCTGATCATGCACTGATCACGTGACTGATCATGCACTGATCACGTGTCTGATCATGCACTGATCACGTGGCTATCATGCACTGCTCACGTGGCTGATCATGCCATGATCACCCAGCTACCATGTACTGGTCACATGACTGATCATGCACTGATCACGTGACTGATCATGCACTGATCACGTGGCTATCATGAACTTCTCACGTGGCTGATCATGCAATGATCATGTAGCTACCATGTACAGGTCATGTGAATGATCATACACCCATCAGGTGACTGATCATGCACTGATCACGTGGCTATCATGCACTGATCACGAGACTGATCATGCACTGTTCACGTCTATATCATGCACTGATCACATGACTGCCCGTGCACTGATCACGTGGATGATCATACACTAATCTTGTGACAGATCATGCACTGATCACGTGGCTGATCATGCACTGATACCGTGACTGAGCATGGACTGATCACATGACTATCATGTAGTGATCACGTGACTTAATGGCGCTGATCATGTGACTGATCATGCGCTGATCATGTTTGCTATCATACACTGATCATGTGCCTCTGGAGGCAATAAACAAAGAGCTGAGTAGGCACGAATCAAACAGTCAGCAGGCAATAATCATGGAACTCAGGTGTGAGGAATCATGCTGCTCAGCTGGCAATAATCAAGCAGCTGAACAGGCAGGAATTACGCAGCACAGCTGGCAATTGTCAAGCAGATGACAGGCAGGAATCGTGCAGCTCAGCTGGCAATTGTCAAGCAGATGAGCAGACAGTAATCACGCAGCTCAGCAGGCCCAGATCACGTGACTGAGCATGCACTGTTCACGTGGCTGATCATACACTGATCACGTGATGATCATGCACTGATCACTTGGATATCATGCACTGATCACGTGGCTGATCATACACTGTTCACGTGTCTGACCATGCACTGATCACGTGGCTGAACATACACTGCTCACGTAACTGATCATGCACTGATCACGTGGCTATCATGCACTGATCACGTGGCTGAACATGCACTGTTCACGTGGCTGATCACACACCTGTCACGTGACATATCATGCACTGATCACGTGGCACTCATGCACTGATCACGTGGCTGATCATACTCTGCTCACGTAACTCATGCACACATCACGTGGCTATCATGCACTGCTCACGTGGCTCGTCATGGAATGATCACGTAGCAACCATATACTGGTACGTGACTGATCATGCAAATCACGTAAATGATCATGCACTGTTCACGTGACTGATCATGCTGATCACGTGACTGATCATGCACTGACCACGTGGCTATCATGCACTGCTCACGTGGCTGATCATGCAACGATCACGTAGCAACCATGTACTGGTCACGTGACTGATCATGCACTGATCACGTATTGATCCTGCACTGATCACGTGGCTCATCATGCACTGATCACGTGGCTGATCACACATGTATCACGTGACTGATCATGCACTGATCCGTGGCTCTCATGCACTGATCACGTGGCTGTCATGCACTGATCACGTGGATATCATGCACTGATCATGTGGCTGATCACACACGTATCACATGACTGATCATGCACTGATCACGTGGCTATCATGCACTGATCACGTGGCTATCATGCACTGATCACGTGGCTGATCAGGCAATGATCACGTAGCTACCATGTACTGGTCACGTGACTGATCATGCACTGATCACGTAATTGATCATGCACTGATCATGTGGCTGATCATGCACTGATCACGTGGCTGATCATACACTGATCACATAACTGATCATGCACTGATCACGTGACTGATCATGCACTGATCACGTGGCTATCATGCACTGATCACTTGGCTGGACATGCACTGATCATGCCTGGTCATGCACTGATCACGTGGCTGATCATGCACTGATCACGTGACTGATCATGCACTGATCACGTGTCTGATCATGCACTGATCACGTGGCTATCATGCACTGCTCACGTGGCTGATCATGCCATGATCACGCAGCTACCATGTACTGGTCACATGACTGATCATGCACTGATCACGTGACTGATCATGCAGTGATCACGTGGCTATCATGAACTACTCACGTGGCTGATCATGCAATGATCATGTAGCTACCATGTACAGGTCACGTGAATGATCATACACCCATCAGGTGACTGATCATGCACTGATCACGTGGCTATCATGCACGGATCACGAGACTGATCATGCACTGTTCACGTCTATATCATGCACTGATCACATGACTGCCCGTGCACTGATCACGTGGATGATCATACACTAATCTTGTGACAGATCATGCACTGATCACGTGGCTGATCATGCACTGATACCGTGACTGAGCATGGACTGATCACATGACTATCATGTAGTGATCTCGTGACTTAATGGCTCTGATCATGTGAATGATCATGCGCTGATCATGTTTGCTATCATACACTGATCATGTTCCTCTGGAGGCAATAAACAAAGAGCTGAGTAGGCACGAATCAAACAGTCAGCAGGCAATACTCAAGGAACACAGGTGTGAGGAATCATGCTGCTCAGCTGGCAATAATCAAGCAGCTGAGCAGGCAGGAATTACGCAGCACAGCTGGTAATTGTCAAGCAGATGACAGGCAGGAATCGTGCAGCTCAGCTGGCAATTGTCAAGCAGATGAGCAGACAGTAATCACGCAGCTCAGCAGGCCCAGATCACGTGACTGAGCATGCACTGTTCACGTGGCTGATCATACACTGATCACGTGATCATCATGCACTGATCACTTGGATATCATGCACTGATCACGTGGCTGATCATACACTGTTCACGTGTCTGACCATGCACTGATCACGTGGCTGATCATACACTGCTCACGTAACTGATCATGCACTGATCACGTGGCTATCATGCACTGATCACGTGGCTGAACATGCACTGTTCCGTGGCTGATCACACACCTGTCACGTGACATATCATGCACTGATCACGTGGCACTCATGCACTGATCACGTGGCTGATCATACTCTGCTCACGTAACTCATGCACACATCACGTGGCTATCATGCACTGCTCACGTGGCTCGTCATGGAATGATCACGTAGCAACCATATACTGGTCACGTGACTGATCATGCAAGATCACGTAAATGATCATGCACTGTTCACGTGACTGATCATGTACTGATCACGTGACTGATCATGCACTGACCACGTGGCTATCATGCACTGCTCACGTGGCTGATCATGCACGATCACGTAGCAACCATGTACTGGTCACGTGACTGATCATGCACTGATCACGTAATTGATCCTGCACTGATCACGTGGCTCATCATGCACTGATCACGTGGCTGATCACACATGTATCACGTGACTGATCATGCACTGATCCGTGGCTCTCATGCACTGATCACGTGGCTGTCATGCACTGATCACGTGGATATCATGCACTGATCATGTGGCTGATCACACACGTATCACATGACTGATCATGCACTGATCACGTGGCTATCATGCACTGATCACGTGGCTATCATGCACTGATCACGTGGCTGATCATGCAATGATCACGTAGCTACCATGTACTTGTCACGTGACTGATCATGCACTGATCACGTAATTGATCATGCACTGATCATGTGGCTGATCATGCACTGATCACGTGGCTGATCATGCACTGATCACGTAACTGATCATGCACTGATCACGTGACTGATCATGCACTGATCACGTGGCTATCATGCACTGATCACTTGGCTGACATGCACTGATCACGTGCCTGATCATGCACTGATCACGTGGCTGATCATGCACTGATCACGTGACTGATCATGCACTGATCACGTGTCTGATCATGCACTGATCACGTGGCTATCATGCACTGCTCACGTGGCTGATCATGCCATGATCACGCAGCTACCATGTACTGGTCACATGACTGATCATGCACTGATCACGTGACTGATCATGCAGTGATCACGTGGCTATCATGAACTACTCACGTGGCTGATCATGCAATGATCATGTAGCTACCATGTACAGGTCACGTGAATGATCATACACCCATCAGGTGACTGATCATGCACTGATCACGTGGCTATCATGCACTGATCACGGACTGATCATGCACTGATCACGTCTATATCATGCACTGATCACATGACTGCCCATGCACTGATCACGTGGATGATCATACACTAATCTTGTGACAGGTCATGCACTGATCACGTGGCTGATCATGCACTGATACCGTGACTGAGCATGGACTGATCACATGACTATCATGTAGTGATCACGTGACTTAATGGCGCTGATCATGTGACTGATCATGCGCTGATCATGTTTGCTATCATACACTGATCATGTGCCTCTGGAGGCAATAAACAAAGAGCTGAGTAGGCACGAATCAAACAGTCAGCAGGCAATACTCATGGAACACAGGTGTGAGGAATCATGCTGCTCAGCTGGCAATAATCAAGCAGCTGAGCAGGCAGGAATTACGCAGCACAGCTGGCAATTGTCAAGCAGATGACAGGCAGGAATCGTGCAGCTCAGCTGGCAATTGTCAAGCAGATGAGCAGACAGTAATCACGCAGCTCAGCAGGCCCAGATCACGTGACTGAGCATGCACTGTTCACGTGGCTGATCATACACTGATCACGTGATGATCATGCACTGATCACTTGGATATCATGCACTGATCACGTGGCTGATCATACACTGTTCACGTGTCTGACCATGCACTGATCACGTGGCTGATCATACACTGCTCACGTAACTGATCATGCACTGATCACGTGGCTATCATGCACTGATCACGTGGCTGAACATGCACTGTTCACGTGGCTGATCACACACCTGTCACGTGACATATCATGCACTGATCACGTGGCACTCATGCACTGATCACGTGGCTGATCATACTCTGCTCACGTAACTCATGCACACATCACGTGGCTATCATGCACTGCTCACGTGGCTCGTCATGGAATGATCACGTAGCAACCATATACTGTAACGTGACTGATCATGCAAAGATCACGTAAATGATCATGCACTGTTCACGTGACTCATCATGTACTGATCACGTGACTGATCATGCACTGATCACGTGGCTATCATGCTCTGCTCACATGGCTGATCATGCAACGATCACGTAGCAACCATGTACTGGTCACGTGACTGATCATGCACTGATCACGTAATTGATCCTGCACTGATCACGTGGCTCATCATGCACTGATCACGTGGCTGATCACACATGTATCACGTGACTGATCATGCACTGATCACGTGGCTCATGCACTGATCACGTGGCTGTCATGCACTGATCACGTGGATATCATGCACTGATCATGTGGCTGATCACACGTATCACATGACTGATCATGCACTGATCACGTGGCTATCATGCACTGATCACGTGGCTATCATGCACTGATCACGTGGCTGATCAGGCAATGATCATAGCTACCATGTACTGGTCACGTGACTGATCATGCACTGATCACGTAATTGATCATGCACTGATCATGTGGCTGATCATGCACTGATCACGTGGCTGATCATACACTGATCACAACTGATCATGCACTGATCACGTGACTGATCATGCACTGATCACGTGGCTATCATGCACTGATCACTTGGCTGGACATGCACTGATCACGTGCCTGGTCATGCACTGATCACGTGGCTGATCATGCACTGATCACGTGACTGATCATGCACTGATCACGTGTCTGATCATGCACTGATCACGTGGCTATCATGCACTGCTCACGTGGCTGATCATGCATGATCACGCAGCTACCATGTACTGGTCACATGACTGATCATGCACTGATCACGTGACTGATCATGCAGTGATCACGTGGCTATCATGCACTACTCACGTGGCTGATCATGCAATGATCATGTAGCTACCATGTACAGGTCACGTGAATGATCATACACCCATCAGGTGACTGATCATGCACTGATCACGTGGCTATCATGCACTGATCACGAGACTGATCATGCACTGATCACGTCTATATCATGCACTGATCACATGACTGCCATGCACTGATCACGTGGATGATCATACACTAATCTTGTGACAGATCATGCACTGATCACGTGGCTGATCATGCACTGATACCGTGACTGAGCATGGACTGATCACATGACTATCATGTAGTGATCACGTGACTTAATGGCGCTGATCATGCGCTGATCATGTTTGCTATCATACACTGATCATGTGCCTCTGGAGGCAATAAACAAAGAGCTGAGTAGGCACGAATCAAACAGTCAGCAGGCAATAATCATGGAACTCAGGTGTGAGGAATCATGCTGCTCAGCTGGCAATAATCAAGCAGCTGAGCAGGCAGGAATTACGCAGCACAGCTGGCAATTGTCAAGCAGATGACAGGCAGGAATCGTGCAGCTCAGCTGGCAATTGTCAAGCAGATGAGCAGACAGTAATCACGCAGCTCAGCAGGCCCAGATCACGTGACTGAGCATGCACTGTTCACGTGGCTGATCATACACTGATCACGTGATGATCATGCACTGATCCCTTGGATATCATGCACTGATCACGTGGCTGATCATACACTGTTCACGTGTCTGACCATGCACTGATCACGTGGCTGATCATACACTGCTCACGTAACTGATCATGCACTGATCACGTGGCTATCATGCACTGATCACGTGGCTGAACATGCACTGTTCACGTGGCTGATCACACACCTGTCACGTGACATATCATGCACTGATCACGTGGCACTCATGCACTGATCACGTGGCTGATCATACTCTGCTCACGTAACTCATGCACACATCACGTGGCTATCATGCACTGCTCACGTGGCTCGTCATGGAATGATCACGTAGCAACCATATACTGGTCACGTGACTGATCATGCAAAGATCACGTAAATGATCATGCACTGTTCACGTGACTGATCATGTACTGATCACGTGACTGATCATGCACTGATCACGTGGCTATCATGCTGCTGCTGGCTGATCATGCAACGATCACATAGCAACCATGTACTGGTCACGTGACTGATCATGCACTGATCACGTAATTGATCCTGCACTGATCACGTGGCTCATCATGCACTGATCACGTGGCTGATCACACATGTATCACGTGACTGATCATGCACTGATCACGTGGCTCTCATGCACTGATCACGTGGCTGTCATGCACTGATCACGTGGATATCATGCACTGATCACGTGGCTGATCACACACGTATCACATGACTGATCATGCACTGATCACGTGGCTATCATGCACTGATCACGTGGCTATCATGCACTGATCACGTGGCTGATCATGCACTGATCACGTAACTGATCATGCACTGATCACGTGACTGATCATGCACTGATCACGTGGCTGATCATGCACTGATCACGTGGCTGATCATGCACTGATCACGTAACTGATCATGCACTGATCACGTGACTGATCATGCACTGATCACGTGACTGATCATGCACTGATCACGTGCCTGATCATGCACTGATCACGTGGCTGATCATGCACTGATCACGTGACTGATCATGCACTGATCACGTGGCTGATCATGCACTGATCACGTGGCTGATCATGCACTGATCACGTAACTGATCATGCACTGATCACGTGACTGATCATGCACTGATCACGTGGCTGATCATGCACTGATCACGTGGCTATCATGCACTGATCACGTGGCTGATCATGCACTGATCACGCAGCTATCATGCACTGGTCACGTGACTGATCATGCACTGATCACGTGACTGATCATGCACTGATCACGTGGCTATCATGCACTGCTCACGTGGCTGATCATGCACTGATCACGTAGCTACCATGTACTGGTCACGTGAATGATCATGCACCCATCACGTGACTGATCATGCACTGATCACGTGGCTATCATGCACTGCTCACGTGGCTGATCATGCATGATCACGCAGCTACCATGTACTGGTCACGTGACTGATCATGCACCCATCAGGTGACTGATCATGCACTGATCACGTGGCTATCATGCACTGATCACGACTGATCATGCACTGTTCACGTCTATATCATGCACTGATCACATGACTGCCCATGCACTGATCACGTGGATGATCATACACTAATCTTGTGACAGATCATGCACTGATCACGTGGCTGATCATGCACTGATACCGTGACTGAGCATGGACTGATCACATGACTATCATGTAGTGATCACGTGACTTAATGGCGCTGATCATGTGACTGATCATGCGCTGATCATGTTTGCTATCATACACTGATCATGTGCCTCTGGAGGCAATAAACAAAGAGCTGAGTAGGCACGAATCAAACAGTCAGCAGGCAATAATCATGGAACTCAGGTGTGAGGAATCATGCTGCTCAGCTGGCAATAATCAAGCAGCTGAGCAGGCAGGAATTACGCAGCACAGCTGGCAATTGTCAAGCAGATGACAGGCAGGAATCGTGCAGCTCAGCTGGCAATTGTCAAGCAGATGAGCAGACAGTAATCACGCAGCTCAGCAGGCCCAGATCACGTGACTGAGCATGCACTGTTCACGTGGCTGATCATACACTGATCACGTGATGATCATGCACTGATCACTTGGATATCATGCACTGATCACGTGGCTGATCATACACTGTTCACGTGTCTGACCATGCACTGATCACGTGGCCGATCATACACTGCTCATGTAACTGATCATGCACTGATCACGTGGCTATCATGCACTGATCACGTGGCTGAACATGCACTGTTCACGTGGCTGATCACACACCTGTCACGTGACATATCATGCACTGATCACGTGGCACTCATGCACTGATCACGTGGCTGATCATACACTGCTCACGTAACTCATGCACACATCACGTGGCTATCATGCACTGCTCACGTGGCTCGTCATGGAATGATCACGTGGCAACCATATACTGGTCACGTGACTGATCATGCAAAGATCACGTAAATGATCATGCACTGTTCACGTGACTGATCATGTACTGATCACGTGACTGATCATGCACTGATCACGTGGCTATCATGCTCTGCTCACGTGGCTGATCATGCACGATCACGTAGCAACCATGTACTGGTCACGTGACTGATCATGCACTGATCACGTAATTGATCATGCACTGATCACGTGGCTCATCATGCACTGATCACGTGGCTGATCACACATGTATCACGTGACTGATCATGCACTGATCACGTGCCTGTCATGCACTGATCACGTGGATATCATGCACTGATCACGTGGCTGATCACACACGTATCACATGACTGATCATGCACTGATCACGTGGCTATCATGCACTGATCACGTGGCTATCATGCACTGATCACGTGGCTGATCAGGCAATGATCACGTAGCTACCATGTACTGGTCACGTGACTGATCATGCACTGATCACGTAATTGATCATGCACTGATCATGTGGCTGATCATGCACTGATCACGTGGCTGATCATGCACTGATCACGTCTGATCATGCACTGATCACGTGACTGATCATGCACTGATCACGTGGCTATCATGCACTGATCACGTGGCTGATCATGCACTGATCACGTGCCTGATCATGCACTGATCACGTGGCTGATCATGCACTGATCACGTGACTGATCATGCACTGATCACGTGGCTGATCATGCACTGATCACGTGACTGATCATGCACTGATCACGTGTCTGATCATGCACTGATCACGTGGCTATCATGCACTGCTCACGTGGCTGATCATGCCATGATCACGCAGCTACCATGTACTGGTCACATGACTGATCATGCACTGATCACGTGACTGATCATGCAGTGATCACGTGGCTATCATTAACTACTCACGTGGCTGATCATGCAATGATCATGTAGCTACCATGTACAGGTCACGTGAATGATCATACACCCATCAGGTGACTGATCATGCACTGATCACGTGGCTATCATGCACTGATCACGAGACTGATCATGCACTGATCACGTCTATATCATGCACTGATCACATGACTGCCCATGCACTGATCACGTGGATGATCATACACTAATCTTGTGACAGATCATGCACTGATCACGTGGCTGATCATGCACTGATACCGTGACTGAGCATGGACTGATCACATGACTATCATGTAGTGATCACGTGACTTAATGGCGCTGATCATGTGACTGATCATGCGCTGATCATGTTTGCTATCATACACTGATCATGTGCCTCTGGAGGCAATAAACAAAGAGCTGAGTAGGCACGAATCAAACAGTCAGCAGGCAATAATCATGGAACTCAGGTGTGAGGAATCATGCTGCTCAGCTGGCAATAATCAAGCAGCTGAACAGGCAGGAATTACGCAGCACAGCTGGCAATTGTCAAGCAGATGACAGGCAGGAATCGTGCAGCTCAGCTGGCAATTGTCAAGCAGATGAGCAGACAGTAATCACGCAGCTCAGCAGGCCCAGATCACGTGACTGAGCATGCACTGTTCACGTGGCTGATCATACACTGATCACGTGATGATCATGCACTGATCACTTGGATATCATGCACTGATCACGTGGCTGATCATACACTGTTCACGTGTCTGACCATGCACTGATCACGTGGCTGATCATACACTGCTCACGTAACTGATCATGCACTGATCACGTGGCTATCATGCACTGATCACGTGGCTGAACATGCACTGTTCACGTGGCTGATCACACACCTGTCACGTGACATATCATGCACTGATCACGTGGCACTCATGCACTGATCACGTGGCTGATCATACTCTGCTCACGTAACTCATGCACACATCACGTGGCTATCATGCACTGCTCACGTGGCTCGTCATGGAATGATCACGTAGCAACCATATACTGGTCACGTGACTGATCATGCAAAGATCACGTAAATGATCATGCACTGTTCACGTGACTGATCATGTACTGATCACGTGACTGATCATGCACTGATCACGTGGCTATCATGCTCTGCTCACGTGGCTGATCATGCAACGATCACGTAGCAACCATGTACTGGTCACGTGACTGATCATGCACTGATCACGTAATTGATCCTGCACTGATCACGTGGCTCATCATGCACTGATCACGTGGCTGATCACACATGTATCACGTGACTGATCATGCACTGATCCCGTGGCTCTCATGCACTGATCACGTGGCTGTCATGCACTGTCCACGTGGATATCATGCACTGATCACGTGGCTGATCACACACGTATCACATGACTGATCATGCACTGATCACGTGGCTATCATGCACTGATCACGTGGCTATCATGCACTGATCACGTGGCTGATCATGCAATGATCACGTAGCTACCATGTACTGGTCACGTGACTGATCATGCACTGATCACTTTATTGATCATGCACTGATCATGTGGCTGATCATGCACTGATCACGTGGCTGATCATGCACTGATCACATAACTGATCATGCACTGATCACGTGACTGATCATGCACTGATCACGTGGCTATCATGCACTGATCACTTGGCTGGACATACACTGATCACGTGCCTGGTCATGCACTGATCACGTGGCTGATCATGCACTGATCACGTGACTGATCATGCACTGATCTCGTGTCTGATCATGCACTGATCACGTGGCTATCATGCACTGCTCACGTGGCTGATCATGCCATGATCACGCAGCTACCATGTACTGGTCACATGACTGATCATGCACTGATCACGTGACTGATCATGCAGTGATCACGTGGCTATCATGAACTACTCACGTGGCTGATCATGCAATGATCATGTAGCTACCATGTACAGGTCACGTGAATGATCATACACCCATCAGGTGACTGATCATGCACTGATCACGTGGCTATCATGCACTGATCACGAGACTGATCATGCACTGTTCACGTCTATATCATGCACTGATCACATGACTGCCCGTGCACTGATCACGTGGATGATCATACACTAATCTTGTGACAGGTCATGCACTGATCACGTGGCTGATCATGCACTGATACCGTGACTGAGCATGGACTGATCACATGACTATCATGTAGTGATCACGTGACTTAATGGCGCTGATCATGTGACTGATCATGCGCTGATCATGTTTGCTATCATACACTGATCATGTGCCTCTGGAGGCAATAAACAAAGAGCTGAGTAGGCACGAATCAAACAGTCAGCAGGCAATACTCATGGAACACAGGTGTGAGGAATCATGCTGCTCAGCTGGCCATAATCAAGCAGCTGAGCAGGCAGGAATTACGCAGCACAGCTGGCAATTGTCAAGCAGATGACAGGCAGGAATCGTGCAGCTCAGCTGGCAATTGTCAAGCAGATGAGCAGACAGTAATCACGCAGCTCAGCAGGCCCAGATCACGTGACTGAGCATGCACTGTTCACGTGGCTGATCATACACTGATCACGTGATGATCATGCACTGATCACTTGGATATCATGCACTGATCACGTGGCTGATCATACACTGTTCACGTGTCTGACCATGCACTGATCACGTGGCTGATCATACACTGCTCACGTAACTGATCATGCACTGATCACGTGGCTATCATGCACTGATCACGTGGCTGAACATGCACTGTTCACGTGGCTGATCACACACCTGTCACGTGACATATCATGCACTGATCACGTGGCACTCATGCACTGATCACGTGGCTGATCATACTCTGCTCACGTAACTCATGCACACATCACGTGGCTATCATGCACTGCTCACGTGGCTCGTCATGGAATGATCACGTAGCTACCATATACTGGTCACGTGACTGATCATGCAAGATCACGTAAATGATCATGCACTGTTCACGTGACTGATCATGTACTGATCACGTGACTGATCATGCACTGACCACGTGGCTATCATGCTCTGCTCACGTGGCTGATCATGCGATCACGTAGCAACCATGTACTGGTCACGTGACTGATCATGCACTGATCACGTAATTGATCATGCACTGATCACGTGGCTCATCATGCACTGATCACGTGGCTGATCACACATGTATCACGTGACTGATCATGCACTGATCCGTGGCTCTCATGCACTGATCACGTGGCTGTCATGCACTGATCACGTGGATATCATGCACTGATCACGTGGCTGATCACACACGTATCACATGACTGATCATGCACTGATCACGTGGCTATCATGCACTGATCACGTGGCTATCATGCACTGATCACGTGGCTGATCAGGCAATGATCACAGCTTCCATGTACTGTCACGTGACTGATCATGCACTGATCACGTAATTGATCATGCACTGATCATGTGGCTGATCATGCACTGATCACGTGGCTGATCATACACTGATCACATGACTGATCATGCACTGATCACGTGACTGATCATGCACTGATCACGTGGCTATCATGCACTGATCACTTGGCTGACATACACTGATCACGTGCCTGATCATGCACTGATCACGTGGCTGATCATGCACTGATCACGTGACTGATCATGCACTGATCACGTGTCTGATCATGCACTGATCACGTGGCTATCATGCACTGATCACGTGGCTGATCATGCATGATCACGCAGCACCATGTACTGGTCACATGACTGATCATGCACTGATCACGTGACTGATCATGCAGTGATCACGTGGCTATCATGCACTACTCACGTGGCTGATCATGCAATGATCATGTAGCTACCATGTACAGGTCACGTGAATGATCATACACCCATCAGGTGACTGATCATGCACTGATCACGTGGCTATCATGCACTGATCACGAGACTGATCATGCACTGATCACGTCTATATCATGCACTGATCACATGACTGCCCATGCACTGATCACGTGGATGATCATACACTAATCTTGTGACAGATCATGCACTGATCACGTGGCTGATCATGCACTGATACCGTGACTGAGCATGGACTGATCACATGACTATCATGTAGTGATCACGTGACTTAATGGCGCTGATCATGTGACTGATCATGCGCTGATCATGTTTGCTATCATACACTGATCATGTGCCTCTGGAGGCAATAAACAAAGAGCTGAGTAGGCACGAATCAAACAGTCAGCAGGCAATAATCATGGAACTCAGGTGTGAGGAATCATGCTGCTCAGCTGGCAATAATCAAGCAGCTGAGCAGGCAGGAATTACGCAGCACAGCTGGCAATTGTCAAGCAGATGACAGGCAGGAATCGTGCAGCTCAGCTGGCAATTGTCAAGCAGATGAGCAGACAGTAATCACGCAGCTCAGCAGGCCCAGATCACGTGACTGAGCATGCACTGTTCACGTGGCTGATCATACACTGATCACGTGATGATCATGCACTGATCACTTGGATATCATGCACTGATCACGTGGCTGATCATACACTGTTCACGTGTCTGACCATGCACTGATCACGTGGCTGATCATACACTGCTCACGTAACTGATCATGCACTGATCACGTGGCTATCATGCACTGATCACGTGGCTGAACATGCACTGTTCACGTGGCTGATCACACACCTGTCACGTGACATATCATGCACTGATCACGTGGCACTCATGCACTGATCACGTGGCTGATCATACTCTGCTCACGTAACTCATGCACACATCACGTGGCTATCATGCACTGCTCACGTGGCTCGTCATGGAATGATCACGTAGCAACCATATACTGGTCACGTGACTGATCATGCAAAGATCACGTAAATGATCATGCACTGTTCACGTGACTGATCATGTACTGATCACGTGACTGATCATGCACTGATCACGTGGCTATCATGCACTGCTCACGTGGCTGATCATGCAACGATCACGTAGCAACCATGTACTGGTCACGTGACTGATCATGCACTGATCACGTAATTGATCCTGCACTGATCACGTGGCTCATCATGCACTGATCACGTGGCTGATCACACATGTATCACGTGACTGATCATGCACTGATCACGTGGCTCTCATGCACTGATCACGTGGCTGTCATGCACTGATCACGTGGATATCATGCACTGATCACGTGGCTGATCACACTATCACATGACTGATCATGCACTGATCACGTGGCTATCATGCACTGATCACGTGGCTATCATGCACTGATCACGTGGCTGATCAGGCAATGATCACGTAGCTACCATGTACTGGTCACGTGACTGATCATGCACTGATCACGTAATTGATCATGCACTGATCATGTGGCTGATCATGCACTGATCACGTGGCTGATCATACACTGATCACGTAACTGATCATGCACTGATCACGTGACTGATCATGCACTGATCACGTGGCTATCATGCACTGATCACGTGGCTGATCATACACTGATCACGTGCCTGGTCATGCACTGATCACGTGGCTGATCATGCACTGATCACGTGACTGATCATGCACTGATCACGTGACTGATCATGCACTGATCACGTGGCTATCATGCACTGCTCACGTGGCTGATCATGCCATGATCACGCAGCTACCATGTACTGGTCACATGACTGATCATGCACTGATCACGTGACTGATCATGCAGTGATCACGTGGCTATCATGCACTACTCACGTGGCTGATCATGCAATGATCATGTAGCTACCATGTACAGGTCACGTGAATGATCATACACCCATCAGGTGACTGATCATGCACTGATCACGTGGCTATCATGCACTGATCACGAGACTGATCATGCACTGATCACGTCTATATCATGCACTGATCACATGACTGCCCATGCACTGATCACGTGGATGATCATACACTAATCATGTGACAGATCATGCACTGATCACGTGGCTGATCATGCACTGATACCGTGACTGAGCATGGACTGATCACATGACTATCATGTAGTGATCACGTGACTTAATGGCGCTGATCATGTGACTGATCATGCGCTGATCATGTTTGCTATCATACACTGATCATGTGCCTCTGGAGGCAATAAACAAAGAGCTGAGTAGGCACGAATCAAACAGTCAGCAGGCAATAATCATGGAACTCAGGTGTGAGGAATCATGCTGCTCAGCTGGCAATAATCAAGCAGCTGAGCAGGCAGGAATTACGCAGCACAGCTGGCAATTGTCAAGCAGATGACAGGCAGGAATCGTGCAGCTCAGCTGGCAATTGTCAAGCAGATGAGCAGACAGTAATCACGCAGCTCAGCAGGCCCAGATCACGTGACTGAGCATGCACTGTTCACGTGGCTGATCATACACTGATCACGTGATGATCATGCACTGATCACTTGGATATCATGCACTGATCACGTGGCTGATCATACACTGTTCACGTGTCTGACCATGCACTGATCACGTGGCTGATCATACACTGCTCACGTAACTGATCATGCACTGATCACGTGGCTATCATGCACTGATCACGTGGCTGAACATGCACTGTTCACGTGGCTGATCACACACCTGTCACGTGACATATCATGCACTGATCACGTGGCACTCATGCACTGATCACGTGGCTGATCATACTCTGCTCGTAACTCATGCACATCACGTGGCTATCATGCACTGCTCACGTGGCTCGTCATGGAATGATCATGCAACCATATACTGGTCACGTGATCATGCGATCACGTAAATGATCATGCACTGATCACGTGACTGATCATGCACTGATCACGTGACTGATCATGCACTGATCACGTGGCTATCATGCTCTGCTCACGTGGCTGATCATGCACTGATCACGTAGCAACCATGTACTGATCACGTGACTGATCATGCACTGATCACGTAATTGATCCTGCACTGATCACGTGGCTGATCATGCACTGATCACGTGGCTGATCACATGATCACGTGACTGATCATGCACTGATCACGTGGCTATCATGCACTGATCACGTGGCTGATCATGCATGATCACGATCATGTACTGGTCACATGACTGATCATGCACTGATCACGTGACTGATCATGCACTGATCACGTGGCTATCATGCACTACTCACGTGGCTGATCATGCAATGATCATGTAGCTACCATGTACAGGTCACGTGAATGATCATACACCTCAGGTGACTGATCATGCACTGATCACGTGGCTATCATGCACTGATCACGAGACTGATCATGCACTGATCACGTCTATATCATGCACTGATCACATGACTGCCCATGCACTGATCACGTGGATGATCATACACTAATCATGTGACAGATCATGCACTGATCACGTGGCTGATCATGCACTGATACCGTGACTGAGCATGGACTGATCACATGACTATCATGTAGTGATCACGTGACTTAATGGCGCTGATCATGTGACTGATCATGCGCTGATCATGTTTGCTATCATACACTGATCATGTGCCTCTGGAGGCAATAAACAAAGAGCTGAGTAGGCACGAATCAAACAGTCAGCAGGCAATAATCATGGAACTCAGCTGTGAGGAATCATGCTGCTCAGCTGGCAATAATCAAGCAGCTGAGCAGGCAGGAATTACGCAGCACAGCTGGCAATTGTCAAGCAGATGACAGGCAGGAATCGTGCAGCTCAGCTGGCAATTGTCAAGCAGATGAGCAGACAGTAATCACGCAGCTCAGCAGGCCCTGATCACGTGACTGAGCATGCACTGTTCACGTGGCTGATCATACACTGATCACGTGATGATCATGCACTGATCACTTGGATATCATGCACTGATCACGTGGCTGATCATACACTGTTCACGTGTCTGACCATGCACTGATCACGTGGCTGATCATACACTGCTCACGTAACTGATCATGCACTGATCACGTGGCTATCATGCACTGATCACGTGGCTGAACATGCACTGTTCACGTGGCTGATCACACACCTGTCACGTGACATATCATGCACTGATCACGTGGCACTCATGCACTGATCACGTGGCTGATCATACTCTGCTCACGTAACTCATGCACACATCACGTGGCTATCATGCACTGCTCACGTGGCTCGTCATGGAATGATCACGTAGCTACCATATACTGGTCACGTGACTGATCATGCACAGATCACGTAAATGATCATGCACTGTTCACGTGACTGATCATGTACTGATCACGTGACTGATCATGCACTGATCACGTGGCTATCATGCTCTGCTCACGTGGCTGATCATGCAACGATCACGTAGCAACCATGTACTGGTCACGTGACTGATCATGCACTGATCACGTAATTGATCCTGCACTGATCACGTGGCTCATCATGCACTGATCACGTGGCTGATCACACATGTATCACGTGACTGATCATGCACTGATCACGTGGCTCTCATGCACTGATCACGTGGCTGTCATGCACTGATCACGTGGATATCATGCACTGATCATGTGGCTGATCACACACGTATCACATGACTGATCATGCACTGATCACGTGGCTATCATGCACTGATCACGTGGCTATCATGCACTGATCACGTGGCTGATCATGCACTGATCACGTGACTGATCATGCACTGATCACGTGACTGATCATGCACTGATCACGTGGCTGATCATGCACTGATCACGTGGCTGATCATGCACTGATCACGTAACTGATCATGCACTGATCACGTGACTGATCATGCACTGATCACGTGGCTGATCATGCACTGATCACGTGCCTGATCATGCACTGATCACGTGGCTGATCATGCACTGATCACGTGACTGATCATGCACTGATCACGTGGCTGATCATGCACTGATCACGTGGCTGATCATGCACTGATCACGTGACTGATCATGCACTGATCACGTGACTGATCATGCACTGATCACGTGACTGATCATGCACTGATCACGTGGCTATCATGCACTGATCACGTGGCTGATCATGCACTGATCACGCAGCTATCATGCACTGATCACGTGACTGATCATGCACTGATCACGTGACTGATCATGCACTGATCACGTGGCTATCATGCACTGATCACGTGGCTGATCATGCACTGATCACGTAGCTACCATGTACTGGTCACATGACTGATCATGCACTGATCACGTGACTGATCATGCACTGATCACGTGGCTATCATGCACTGCTCACGTGGCTGATCATGCAATGATCATGTAGCTACCATGTACTGGTCACGTGACTGATCATGCACCCATCAGGTGACTGATCATGCACTGATCACGTGGCTATCATGCACTGATCACGAGACTGATCATGCACTGATCACGTCTATATCATGCACTGATCACATGACTGCCCATGCACTGATCACGTGGATGATCATACACTAATCTTGTGACAGATCATGCACTGATCACGTGGCTGATCATGCACTGATACCGTGACTGAGCATGGACTGATCACATGACTATCATGTAGTGATCACGTGACTTAATGGCGCTGATCATGTGACTGATCATGCGCTGATCATGTTTGCTATCATACACTGATCATGTGCCTCTGGAGGCAATAAACAAAGAGCTGAGTAGGCACGAATCAAACAGTCAGCAGGCAATAATCATGGAACTCAGGTGTGAGGAATCATGCTGCTCAGCTGGCAATAATCAAGCAGCTGAGCAGGCAGGAATTACGCAGCACAGCTGGCAATTGTCAAGCAGATGACAGGCAGGAATCGTGCAGCTCAGCTGGCAATTGTCAAGCAGATGAGCAGACAGTAATCACGCAGCTCAGCAGGCCCTGATCACGTGACTGAGCATGCACTGTTCACGTGGCTGATCATACACTGATCACGTGATGATCATGCACTGATCACTTGGATATCATGCACTGATCACGTGGCTGATCATACACTGTTCACGTGTCTGACCATGCACTGATCACGTGGCTGATCATACACTGCTCACGTAACTGATCATGCACTGATCACGTGGCTATCATGCACTGATCACGTGGCTGAACATGCACTGTTCACGTGGCTGATCACACACCTGTCACGTGACATATCATGCACTGATCACGTGGCACTCATGCACTGATCACGTGGCTGATCATACTCTGCTCACGTAACTCATGCACACATCACGTGGCTATCATGCACTGCTCACGTGGCTGTCATGGAATGATCACGTAGCAACCATATACTGGTCACGTGACTGATCATGCAAAGATCACGTAAATGATCATGCACTGTTCACGTGACTGATCATGTACTGATCACGTGACTGATCATGCACTGATCACGTGGCTATCATGCACTGCTCACGTGGCTGATCATGCACGATCACGTAGCAACCATGTACTGGTCACGTGACTGATCATGCACTGATCACGTAATTGATCATGCACTGATCACGTGGCTCATCATGCACTGATCACGTGGCTGATCACACATGTATCACGTGACTGATCATGCACTGATCACGTGGCTGTCATGCACTGATCACGTGGCTATCATGCACTGATCACGTGGCTGATCACACACTATCACGTGACTGATCATGCACTGATCACGTGGCTATCATGCACTGATCACGTGGCTATCATGCACTGATCACGTGGCTATGCAATGATCACGTAGCTACCATGTACTGTCACGGACTGATCATGCACTGATCACGTAATTGATCATGCACTGATCACGTGGCTGATCATGCACTGATCACGTGGCTGATCATGCACTGATCACGTAACTGATCATGCACTGATCACGTGACTGATCATGCACTGATCACGTGGCTATCATGCACTGATCACGTGGCTGGACATGCACTGATCACGTGCCTGATCATGCACTGATCACGTGGCTGATCATGCACTGATCACGTGACTGATCATGCACTGATCACGTGGCTGATCATGCACTGATCACGTGACTGATCATGCACTGATCACGTGTCTGATCATGCACTGATCACGTGGCTATCATGCACTGCTCACGTGGCTGATCATGCATGATCACGCAGCTACCATGTACTGGTCACATGACTGATCATGCACTGATCACGTGACTGATCATGCACTGATCACGTGGCTATCATGCACTACTCACGTGGCTGATCATGCAATGATCATGTAGCTACCATGTACAGGTCACGTGAATGATCATACACCCATCAGGTGACTGATCATGCACTGATCACGTGGCTATCATGCACTGATCACGAGACTGATCATGCACTGATCACGTCTATATCATGCACTGATCACATGACTGCCCATGCACTGATCACGTGGATGATCATACACTAATCATGTGACAGATCATGCACTGATCACGTGGCTGATCATGCACTGATACCGTGACTGAGCATGGACTGATCACATGACTATCATGTAGTGATCACGTGACTTAATGGCGCTGATCATGTGACTGATCATGCGCTGATCATGTTTGCTATCATACACTGATCATGTGCCTCTGGAGGCAATAAACAAAGAGCTGAGTAGGCACGAATCAAACAGTCAGCAGGCAATAATCATGGAACTCAGGTGTGAGGAATCATGCTGCTCAGCTGGCAATAATCAAGCAGCTGAGCAGGCAGGAATTACGCAGCACAGCTGGCAATTGTCAAGCAGATGACAGGCAGGAATCGTGCAGCTCAGCTGGCAATTGTCAAGCAGATGAGCAGACAGTAATCACGCAGCTCAGCAGGCCCAGATCACGTGACTGAGCATGCACTGTTCACGTGGCTGATCATACACTGATCACGTGATGATCATGCACTGATCACTTGGATATCATGCACTGATCACGTGGCTGATCATACACTGTTCACGTGTCTGACCATGCACTGATCACGTGGCTGATCATACACTGCTCACGTAACTGATCATGCACTGATCACGTGGCTATCATGCACTGATCACGTGGCTGAACATGCACTGTTCACGTGGCTGATCACACACCTGTCACGTGACATATCATGCACTGATCACGTGGCACTCATGCACTGATCACGTGGCTGATCATACTCTGCTCACGTAACTCATGCACACATCACGTGGCTATCATGCACTGCTCACGTGGCTCGTCATGGAATGATCACGTAGCAACCATATACTGGTCACGTGACTGATCATGCAAAGATCACGTAAATGATCATGCACTGTTCACGTGACTGATCATGTACTGATCACGTGACTGATCATGCACTGATCACGTGGCTATCATGCACTGCTCACGTGGCTGATCATGCAACGATCACGTAGCAACCATGTACTGGTCACGTGACTGATCATGCACTGATCACGTAATTGATCATGCACTGATCACGTGGCTCATCATGCACTGATCACGTGGCTGATCACACATGTATCACGTGACTGATCATGCACTGATCCGTGGCTCTCATGCACTGATCACGTGGCTGTCATGCACTGATCACGTGGATATCATGCACTGATCACGTGGCTGATCACACTGTCACATGACTGATCATGCACTGATCACGTGGCTATCATGCACTGATCACGTGGCTATCATGCACTGATCACGTGGCTGATCATGCAATGATCACGTGGCTACCATGTACTGATCACGTGACTGATCATGCACTGATCACGTAATTGATCATGCACTGATCATGTGGCTGATCATGCACTGATCACGTGGCTGATCATGCACTGATCACGTAACTGATCATGCACTGATCACGTGACTGATCATGCACTGATCACGTGGCTATCATGCACTGATCACGTGGCTGACATGCACTGATCACGTGCCTGATCATGCACTGATCACGTGGCTGATCATGCACTGATCACGTGACTGATCATGCACTGATCACGTGTCTGATCATGCACTGATCACGTGGCTATCATGCACTGCTCACGTGGCTGATCATGCCATGATCACGCAGCTACCATGTACTGGTCACATGACTGATCATGCACTGATCACGTGACTGATCATGCACTGATCACGTGGCTATCATGCACTACTCACGTGGCTGATCATGCAATGATCATGTAGCTACCATGTACAGGTCACGTGAATGATCATACACCCATCAGGTGACTGATCATGCACTGATCACGTGGCTATCATGCACTGATCACGAGACTGATCATGCACTGATCACGTCTATATCATGCACTGATCACATGACTGCCATGCACTGATCACGTGGATGATCATACACTAATCTTGTGACAGATCATGCACTGATCACGTGGCTGATCATGCACTGATACCGTGACTGAGCATGGACTGATCACATGACTATCATGTAGTGATCACGTGACTTAATGGCGCTGATCATGTGACTGATCATGCGCTGATCATGTTTGCTATCATACACTGATCATGTGCCTCTGGAGGCAATAAACAAAGAGCTGAGTAGGCACGAATCAAACAGTCAGCAGGCAATAATCATGGAACTCAGGTGTGAGGAATCATGCTGCTCAGCTGGCAATAATCAAGCAGCTGAGCAGGCAGGAATTACGCAGCACAGCTGGCAATTGTCAAGCAGATGACAGGCAGGAATCGTGCAGCTCAGCTGGCAATTGTCAAGCAGATGAGCAGACAGTAATCACGCAGCTCAGCAGGCCCAGATCACGTGACTGAGCATGCACTGTTCACGTGGCTGATCATACACTGATCACGTGATGATCATGCACTGATCACTTGGATATCATGCACTGATCACGTGGCTGATCATACACTGTTCACGTGTCTGACCATGCACTGATCACGTGGCTGATCATACACTGCTCACGTAACTGATCATGCACTGATCACGTGGCTATCATGCACTGATCACGTGGCTGAACATGCACTGTTCACGTGGCTGATCACACACTGTCACGTGACATATCATGCACTGATCACGTGGCACTCATGCACTGATCACGTGGCTGATCATACTCTGCTCACGTAACTCATGCACACATCACGTGGCTATCATGCACTGCTCACGTGGCTGTCATGGAATGATCACGTAGCAACCATATACTGAACGTGACTGATCATGCACTGATCACGTAAATGATCATGCACTGTTCACGTGACTGATCATGCACTGATCACGTGACTGATCATGCACTGATCACGTGGCTATCATGCACTGCTCACGTGGCTGATCATGCAACGATCACGTAGCAACCATGTACTGGTCACGTGACTGATCATGCACTGATCACGTAATTGATCATGCACTGATCACGTGGCTCATCATGCACTGATCACGTGGCTGATCACACATGTATCACGTGACTGATCATGCACTGATCACGTGGCTCATGCACTGATCACGTGGCTGTCATGCACTGATCACGTGGATATCATGCACTGATCATGTGGCTGATCACACGTATCACATGACTGATCATGCACTGATCACGTGGCTATCATGCACTGATCACGTGGCTATCATGCACTGATCACGTGGCTGATCATGCAATGATCACGTAGCTACCATGTACTGGTCACGTGACTGATCATGCACTGATCACGTAATTGATCATGCACTGATCATGTGGCTGATCATGCACTGATCACGTGGCTGATCATGCACTGATCACGTAACTGATCATGCACTGATCACGTGACTGATCATGCACTGATCACGTGGCTATCATGCACTGATCACGTGGCTGACATACACTGATCACGTGCCTGATCATGCACTGATCACGTGGCTGATCATGCACTGATCACGTGACTGATCATGCACTGATCACGTGTCTGATCATGCACTGATCACGTGGCTATCATGCACTGCTCACGTGGCTGATCATGCATGATCACGCAGCTACCATGTACTGGTCACATGACTGATCATGCACTGATCACGTGACTGATCATGCAGTGATCACGTGGCTATCATGCACTACTCACGTGGCTGATCATGCAATGATCATGTAGCTACCATGTACAGGTCACGTGAATGATCATACACCCATCAGGTGACTGATCATGCACTGATCACGTGGCTATCATGCACTGATCACGAGACTGATCATGCACTGATCACGTCTATATCATGCACTGATCACATGACTGCCGTGCACTGATCACGTGGATGATCATACACTAATCTTGTGACAGATCATGCACTGATCACGTGGCTGATCATGCACTGATACCGTGACTGAGCATGGACTGATCACATGACTATCATGTAGTGATCACGTGACTTAATGGCGCTGATCATGTGACTGATCATGCGCTGATCATGTTTGCTATCATACACTGATCATGTGCCTCTGGAGGCAATAAACAAAGAGCTGAGTAGGCACGAATCAAACAGTCAGCAGGCAATAATCATGGAACTCAGGTGTGAGGAATCATGCTACTCAGCTGGCAATAATCAAGCAGCTGAGCAGGCAGGAATTACGCAGCACAGCTGGCAATTGTCAAGCAGATGACAGGCAGGAATCGTGCAGCTCAGCTGGCAATTGTCAAGCAGATGAGCAGACAGTAATCACGCAGCTCAGCAGGCCCAGATCACGTGACTGAGCATGCACTGTTCACGTGGCTGATCATACACTGATCACGTGATGATCATGCACTGATCACTGGATATCATGCACTGATCACGTGGCTGATCATACACTGTTCACGTGTCTGACCATGCACTGATCACGTGGCTGATCATACACTGCTCACGTAACTGATCATGCACTGATCACGTGGCTATCATGCACTGATCACGTGGCTGAACATGCACTGTTCACGTGGCTGATCACACACCTGTCACGTGACATATCATGCACTGATCACGTGGCACTCATGCACTGATCACGTGGCTGATCATACTCTGCTCACGCTCATGCACACATCACGTGGCTATCATGCACTGCTCACGTGGCTCGTCATGGAATGATCACGTAGCTACCATATACACGTGACTGATCATGCACTGATCACGTAACTGATCATGCACTGTTCACGTGACTGATCATGCACTGATCACGTGACTGATCATGCACTGATCACGTGGCTATCATGCACTGCTCACGTGGCTGATCATGCACTGATCACGTAGCAACCATGTACTGATCACGTGACTGATCATGCACTGATCACGTAATTGATCCTGCACTGATCACCATCATGCACTGATCACGTGGCTGATCATGTATCACGTGACTGATCATGCACTGATCACGTGGCTATCATGCACTGATCACGTGGCTGATCATGCATGATCACGCAGCTACCATGTACTGGTCACGTGACTGATCATGCACTGATCACGTGACTGATCATGCACTGATCACGTGGCTATCATGCACTGATCACGTGGCTGATCATGCAATGATCATGTAGCTACCATGTACAGGTCACGTGAATGATCATACACCCATCAGGTGACTGATCATGCACTGATCACGTGGCTATCATGCACTGATCACGACTGATCATGCACTGATCACGTCTATATCATGCACTGATCACATGACTGCCCATGCACTGATCACGTGGATGATCATACACTAATCACGTGACAGATCATGCACTGATCACGTGGCTGATCATGCACTGATACCGTGACTGATCATGGACTGATCACATGACTATCATGTAGTGATCACGTGACTTAATGGCGCTGATCATGTGACTGATCATGCGCTGATCATGTTTGCTATCATACACTGATCATGTGCCTCTGGAGGCAATAAACAAAGAGCTGAGTAGGCACGAATCAAACAGTCAGCAGGCAATAATCATGGAACTCAGCTGTGAGGAATCATGCTGCTCAGCTGGCAATAATCAAGCAGCTGAGCAGGCAGGAATTACGCAGCACAGCTGGCAATTGTCAAGCAGATGACAGGCAGGAATCGTGCAGCTCAGCTGGCAATTGTCAAGCAGATGAGCAGACAGTAATCACGCAGCTCAGCAGGCCCAGATCACGTGACTGAGCATGCACTGTTCACGTGGCTGATCATACACTGATCACGTGATGATCATGCACTGATCACTTGGATATCATGCACTGATCACGTGGCTGATCATACACTGTTCACGTGTCTGACCATGCACTGATCACGTGGCTGATCATACACTGCTCACGTAACTGATCATGCACTGATCACGTGGCTATCATGCACTGATCACGTGGCTGAACATGCACTGTTCACGTGGCTGATCACACACCTGTCACGTGACATATCATGCACTGATCACGTGGCACTCATGCACTGATCACGTGGCTGATCATACTCTGCTCACGTAACTCATGCACACATCACGTGGCTATCATGCACTGCTCACGTGGCTCGTCATGGAATGATCACGTAGCAACCATATACTGGTCACGTGACTGATCATGCACAGATCACGTAAATGATCATGCACTGTTCACGTGACTGATCATGTACTGATCACGTGACTGATCATGCACTGATCACGTGGCTATCATGCTCTGCTCACGTGGCTGATCATGCAACGATCACGTAGCAACCATGTACTGGTCACGTGACTGATCATGCACTGATCACGTAATTGATCCTGCACTGATCACGTGGCTCATCATGCACTGATCACGTGGCTGATCACACATGTATCACGTGACTGATCATGCACTGATCACGTGGCTCTCATGCACTGATCACGTGGCTGTCATGCACTGATCACGTGGATATCATGCACTGATCACGTGGCTGATCGCACACGTATCACATGACTGATCATGCACTGATCACGTGGCTATCATGCACTGATCACGTGGCTATCATGCACTGATCACGTGGCTGATCATGCAATGATCACGTGACTATCATGCACTGATCACGTGACTGATCATGCACTGATCACGTGACTGATCATGCACTGATCACGTGGCTGATCATGCACTGATCACGTGGCTGATCATGCACTGATCACGTGACTGATCATGCACTGATCACGTGACTGATCATGCACTGATCACGTGGCTATCATGCACTGATCACGTGGCTGATCATGCACTGATCACGTGACTGATCATGCACTGATCACGTGACTGATCATGCACTGATCACGTGGCTGATCATGCACTGATCACGTGGCTGATCATGCACTGATCACGTGGCTGATCATGCACTGATCACGTGGCTGATCATGCACTGATCACGTGGCTGATCATGCACTGATCACGTGACTGATCATGCACTGATCACGTGACTGATCATGCACTGATCACGTGGCTGATCATGCACTGATCACGTGGCTGATCATGCACTGATCACGTGACTGATCATGCACTGATCACGTGACTGATCATGCACTGATCACGTGGCTGATCATGCACTGATCACGTGGCTGATCATGCACTGATCACGTGACTGATCATGCACTGATCACGTGGCTGATCATGCACTGATCACGTGGCTATCATGCACTGATCACGTGGCTGATCATGCACTGATCACGTGGCTGATCATGCACTGATCACGTGACTGATCATGCACTGATCACGTGACTGATCATGCACTGATCACGTGGCTATCATGCACTGATCACGTGGCTGATCATGCACTGATCACGTAGCTACCATGTACTGGTCACGTGACTGATCATGCACTGATCACGTGACTGATCATGCACTGATCACGTGGCTATCATGCACTGCTCACGTGGCTGATCATGCAATGATCATGTAGCTACCATGTACTGGTCACGTGACTGATCATACACCCATCAGGTGACTGATCATGCACTGATCACGTGGCTATCATGCACTGATCACGTGACTGATCATGCACTGATCACGTCTATATCATGCACTGATCACATGACTGCATGCACTGATCACGTGGATGATCATACACTAATCACGTGACAGATCATGCACTGATCACGTGGCTGATCATGCACTGATACCGTGACTGAGCATGGACTGATCACATGACTATCATGTAGTGATCACGTGACTTAATGGCGCTGATCATGTGACTGATCATGCGCTGATCATGTTTGCTATCATACACTGATCATGTGCCTCTGGAGGCAATAAACAAAGAGCTGAGTAGGCGCGAATCAAACAGTCAGCAGGCAATAATCATGGAACTCAGGTGTGAGGAATCATGCTGCTCAGCTGGCAATAATCAAGCAGCTGAGCAGGCAGGAATTACCAGCACAGCTGGCAATTGTCAAGCAGATGACAGGCAGGAATCGTGCAGCTCAGCTGGCAATTGTCAAGCAGATGAGCAGACAGTAATCACGCAGCTCAGCAGGCCCAGATCACGTGACTGAGCATGCACTGTTCACGTGGCTGATCATACACTGATCACGTGATGATCATGCACTGATCACGTGGATATCATGCACTGATCACGTGGCTGATCATGCACTGTTCACGTGTCTGACCATGCACTGATCACGTGGCTGATCATACACTGATCACGTAACTGATCATGCACTGATCACGTGGCTATCATGCACTGATCACGTGGCTGAACATGCACTGTTCACGTGGCTGATCACACTGTCACGTGACATATCATGCACTGATCACGTGGCACTCATGCACTGATCACGTGGCTGATCATACTCTGCTCACGTAACTCATGCACACATCACGTGGCTATCATGCACTGCTCACGTGGCTCGTCATGGAATGATCACGTAGCACCATATACTGGTAACGTGACTGATCATGCAGATCACGTAAATGATCATGCACTGTTCACGTGACTGATCATGCACTGATCACGTGACTGATCATGCACTGATCACGTGGCTATCATGCACTGATCACGTGGCTGATCATGCACGATCACGTAGCCATGTACTGGTCACGTGACTGATCATGCACTGATCACGTAATTGATCATGCACTGATCACGTGGCTGATCATGCACTGATCACGTGGCTGATCACACATGTATCACGTGACTGATCATGCACTGATCACGTGGCTGTCATGCACTGATCACGTGGCTATCATGCACTGATCACGTGGCTGATCACACTGTATCACATGACTGATCATGCACTGATCACGTGGCTATCATGCACTGATCACGTGGCTATCATGCACTGATCACGTGGCTGATCATGCAATGATCACGTGGCTACCATGTACTGATCACGTGACTGATCATGCACTGATCACGTAATTGATCATGCACTGATCACGTGGCTGATCATGCACTGATCACGTGGCTGATCATGCACTGATCACGCAACTGATCATGCACTGATCACGTGACTGATCATGCACTGATCACGTGGCTATCATGCACTGATCACGTGGCTGACATACACTGATCACGTGCCTGATCATGCACTGATCACGTGGCTGATCATGCACTGATCACGTGACTGATCATGCACTGATCACGTGGCTGATCATGCACTGATCACGTGACTGATCATGCACTGATCACGTGGCTGATCATGCACTGATCACGTGGCTATCATGCACTGCTCACGTGGCTGATCATGCCATGATCACGTAGCTACCATGTACTGGTCACATGACTGATCATGCACTGATCACGTGACTGATCATGCAGTGATCACGTGGCTATCATGCACTACTCACGTGGCTGATCATGCAATGATCATGTAGCTACCATGTACAGGTCACGTGAATGATCATACACCCATCAGGTGACTGATCATGCACTGATCACGTGGCTATCATGCACTGATCACGAGACTGATCATGCACTGATCACGTCTATATCATGCACTGATCACATGACTGCCATGCACTGATCACGTGGATGATCATACACTAATCATGTGACAGATCATGCACTGATCACGTGGCTGATCATGCACTGATACCGTGACTGAGCATGGACTGATCACATGACTATCATGTAGTGATCACGTGACTTAATGGCGCTGATCATGTGACTGATCATGCGCTGATCATGTTTGCTATCATACACTGATCATGTGCCTCTGGAGGCAATAAACAAAGAGCTGAGTAGGCACGAATCAAACAGTCAGCAGGCAATAATCATGGAACTCAGGTGTGAGGAATCATGCTGCTCAGCTGGCAATAATCAAGCAGCTGAGCAGGCAGGAATTACGCAGCACAGCTGGCAATTGTCAAGCAGATGACAGGCAGGAATCGTGCAGCTCAGCTGGCAATTGTCAAGCAGATGAGCAGACAGTAATCACGCAGCTCAGCAGGCCCAGATCACGTGACTGAGCATGCACTGTTCACGTGGCTGATCATACACTGATCACGTGATGATCATGCACTGATCACTTGGATATCATGCACTGATCACGTGGCTGATCATACACTGTTCACGTGTCTGACCATGCACTGATCACGTGGCTGATCATACACTGCTCACGTAACTGATCATGCACTGATCACGTGGCTATCATGCACTGATCACGTGGCTGAACATGCACTGTTCACGTGGCTGATCACACACCTGTCACGTGACATATCATGCACTGATCACGTGGCACTCATGCACTGATCACGTGGCTGATCATACTCTGCTCACGTAACTCATGCACACATCACGTGGCTATCATGCACTGCTCACGTGGCTCGTCATGGAATGATCACGTAGCAACCATATACTGGTCACGTGACTGATCATGCACAGATCACGTAAATGATCATGCACTGTTCACGTGACTGATCATGTACTGATCACGTGACTGATCATGCACTGATCACGTGGCTATCATGCTCTGCTCACGTGGCTGATCATGCAACGATCACGTAGCAACCATGTACTGGTCACGTGACTGATCATGCACTGATCACGTATTGATCCTGCACTGATCACGTGGCTCATCATGCACTGATCACGTGGCTGATCACACATGATCACGTGACTGATCATGCACTGATCACGTGGCTCTCATGCACTGATCACGTGGCTGTCATGCACTGATCACGTGGATATCATGCACTGATCACGTGGCTGATCACACACGTATCACATGACTGATCATGCACTGATCACGTGGCTATCATGCACTGATCACGTGGCTATCATGCACTGATCACGTGGCTGATCATGCACTGATCACGTGGCTACCATGCACTGGTCACGTAGCTGATCATGCACTGATCACGTAATTGATCATGCACTGATCACGTGGCTGATCATGCACTGATCACGTGGCTGATCATACACTGATCACAACTGATCATGCACTGATCACGTGACTGATCATGCACTGATCACGTGGCTATCATGCACTGATCACTGGCTGATCATGCACTGATCACGTGCCTGATCATGCACTGATCACGTGGCTGATCATGCACTGATCACGTGACTGATCATGCACTGATCACGTGTGATCATGCACTGATCACGTGGCTATCATGCACTGCTCACGTGGCTGATCATGCATGATCACGCAGCTACCATGTACTGGTCACATGACTGATCATGCACTGATCACGTGACTGATCATGCACTGATCACGTGGCTATCATGCACTACTCACGTGGCTGATCATGCAATGATCATGTAGCTACCATGTACAGGTCACGTGAATGATCATACACCCATCAGGTGACTGATCATGCACTGATCACGTGGCTATCATGCACTGATCACGAGACTGATCATGCACTGATCACGTCTATATCATGCACTGATCACATGACTGCCATGCACTGATCACGTGGATGATCATACACTAATCATGTGACAGATCATGCACTGATCACGTGGCTGATCATGCACTGATACCGTGACTGAGCATGGACTGATCACATGACTATCATGTAGTGATCACGTGACTTAATGGCGCTGATCATGTGACTGATCATGCGCTGATCATGTTTGCTATCATACACTGATCATGTGCCTCTGGAGGCAATAAACAAAGAGCTGAGTAGGCACGAATCAAACAGTCAGCAGGCAATAATCATGGAACTCAGGTGTGAGGAATCATGCTGCTCAGCTGGCAATAATCAAGCAGCTGAACAGGCAGGAATTACGCAGCACAGCTGGCAATTGTCAAGCAGATGACAGGCAGGAATCGTGCAGCTCAGCTGGCAATTGTCAAGCAGATGAGCAGACAGTAATCACGCAGCTCAGCAGGCCCAGATCACGTGACTGAGCATGCACTGTTCACGTGGCTGATCATACACTGATCACGTGATGATCATGCACTGATCACTTGGATATCATGCACTGATCACGTGGCTGATCATACACTGTTCACGTGTCTGACCATGCACTGATCACGTGGCTGATCATACACTGCTCACGTAACTGATCATGCACTGATCACGTGGCTATCATGCACTGATCACGTGGCTGAACATGCACTGTTCACGTGGCTGATCACACACCTGTCACGTGACATATCATGCACTGATCACGTGGCACTCATGCACTGATCACGTGGCTGATCATACTCTGCTCACGTAACTCATGCACACATCACGTGGCTATCATGCACTGCTCACGTGGCTGTCATGGAATGATCACGTAGCAACCATATACTGGTCACGTGACTGATCATGCACTGATCACGTAAATGATCATGCACTGATCACGTGACTGATCATGTACTGATCACGTGACTGATCATGCACTGATCACGTGGCTATCATGCTCTGCTCACGTGGCTGATCATGCACGATCACGTAGCAACCATGTACTGGTCACGTGACTGATCATGCACTGATCACGTAATTGATCATGCACTGATCACGTGGCTCATCATGCACTGATCACGTGGCTGATCACACTGTATCACGTGACTGATCATGCACTGATCACGTGGCTGTCATGCACTGATCACGTGGCTATCATGCACTGATCACGTGGCTGATCACACACGTATCACGTGACTGATCATGCACTGATCACGTGGCTATCATGCACTGATCACGTGGCTATCATGCACTGATCACGTGGCTGATCATGCAATGATCACGTAGCTACCATGTACTGGTCACGTGACTGATCATGCACTGATCACGTAATTGATCATGCACTGATCACGTGGCTGATCATGCACTGATCGTGGCTGATCATGCACTGATCACGTAACTGATCATGCACTGATCACGTGACTGATCATGCACTGATCACGTGGCTATCATGCACTGATCTGACATGCACTGATCACGTGGCTGATCATGCACTGATCACGTGGCTGATCATGCACTGATCACGTGACTGATCATGCACTGATCACGTGGCTGATCATGCACTGATCACGTGACTGATCATGCACTGATCACGTGTCTGATCATGCACTGATCACGTGGCTATCATGCACTGCTCACGTGGCTGATCATGCCATGATCACGCAGCTACCATGTACTGGTCACATGACTGATCATGCACTGATCACGTGACTGATCATGCACTGATCACGTGGCTATCATGCACTACTCACGTGGCTGATCATGCAATGATCATGTGGCTACCATGTACAGGTCACGTGAATGATCATACACCCATCAGGTGACTGATCATGCACTGATCACGTGGCTATCATGCACTGATCACGAGACTGATCATGCACTGATCACGTCTATATCATGCACTGATCACATGACTGCCATGCACTGATCACGTGGATGATCATACACTAATCTTGTGACAGATCATGCACTGATCACGTGGCTGATCATGCACTGATACCGTGACTGAGCATGGACTGATCACATGACTATCATGTAGTGATCACGTGACTTAATGGCGCTGATCATGTGACTGATCATGCGCTGATCATGTTTGCTATCATACACTGATCATGTGCCTCTGGAGGCAATAAACAAAGAGCTGAGTAGGCACGAATCAAACAGTCAGCAGGCAATAATCATGGAACTCAGGTGTGAGGAATCATGCTGCTCAGCTGGCAATAATCAAGCAGCTGAGCAGGCAGGAATTACGCAGCACAGCTGGCAATTGTCAAGCAGATGACAGGCAGGAATCGTGCAGCTCAGCTGGCAATTGTCAAGCAGATGAGCAGACAGTAATCACGCAGCTCAGCAGGCCCAGATCACGTGACTGAGCATGCACTGTTCACGTGGCTGATCATACACTGATCACGTGATGATCATGCACTGATCACTTGGATATCATGCACTGATCACGTGGCTGATCATACACTGTTCACGTGTCTGACCATGCACTGATCACGTGGCTGATCATACACTGCTCACGTAACTGATCATGCACTGATCACGTGGCTATCATGCACTGATCACGTGGCTGAACATGCACTGTTCACGTGGCTGATCACACACCTGTCACGTGACATATCATGCACTGATCACGTGGCACTCATGCACTGATCACGTGGCTGATCATGCTCTGCTCACGTAACTCATGCACATCACGTGGCTATCATGCACTGCTCACGTGGCTGTCATGGAATGATCACGTAGCAACCATATACTGGTCACGTGACTGATCATGCAAAGATCACGTAAATGATCATGCACTGTTCACGTGACTGATCATGTACTGATCACGTGACTGATCATGCACTGATCACGTGGCTATCATGCACTGCTCACGTGGCTGATCATGCGATCACGTAGCAACCATGTACTGGTCACGTGACTGATCATGCACTGATCACGTAATTGATCATGCACTGATCACGTGGCTCATCATGCACTGATCACGTGGCTGATCACACATGTATCACGTGACTGATCATGCACTGATCACGTGGCTCTCATGCACTGATCACGTGGCTGTCATGCACTGATCACGTGGATATCATGCACTGATCACGTGGCTGATCACACTATCACATGACTGATCATGCACTGATCACGTGGCTATCATGCACTGATCACGTGGCTATCATGCACTGATCACGTGTGATCATGCACTGATCACGACTACAATGTCACTGGTCACGTGACTGATCATGCACTGATCGCGTAATTGATCATGCACTGATCATGTGGCTGATCATGCACTGATCACGTGGCTGATCATACACTGATCACGTAACTGATCATGCACTGATCACGTGACTGATCATGCACTGATCACGTGGCTATCATGCACTGATCATGGCTGACATGCACTGATCACGTGCTGATCATGCACTGATCACGTGGCTGATCATGCACTGATCACGTGACTGATCATGCAGATCCGTGTCTGATCATGCACTGATCACGTGGCTATCATGCACTGCTCACGTGGCTGATCATGCATGATCACGCAGCTACATGTACTGGTCATGACTGATCATGCACTGATCACGTGACTGATCATGCACTGATCACGTGGCTATCATGCACTACTCACGTGGCTGATCATGCAATGATCATGTAGCTACCATGTACAGGTCACGTGAATGATCATACACCCATCAGGTGACTGATCATGCACTGATCACGTGGCTATCATGCACTGATCACGAGACTGATCATGCACTGATCACGTCTATATCATGCACTGATCACATGACTGCCCATGCACTGATCACGTGGATGATCATACACTAATCATGTGACAGATCATGCACTGATCACGTGGCTGATCATGCACTGATACCGTGACTGAGCATGGACTGATCACATGACTATCATGTAGTGATCACGTGACTTAATGGCGCTGATCATGTGACTGATCATGCGCTGATCATGTTTGCTATCATACACTGATCATGTGCCTCTGGAGGCAATAAACAAAGAGCTGAGTAGGCACGAATCAAACAGTCAGCAGGCAATAATCATGGAACTCAGGTGTGAGGAATCATGCTGCTCAGCTGGCAATAATCAAGCAGCTGAGCAGGCAGGAATTACGCAGCACAGCTGGCAATTGTCAAGCAGATGACAGGCAGGAATCGTGCAGCTCAGCTGGCAATTGTCAAGCAGATGAGCAGACAGTAATCACGCAGCTCAGCAGGCCCAGATCACGTGACTGAGCATGCACTGTTCACGTGGCTGATCATACACTGATCACGTGATGATCATGCACTGATCACTGGATATCATGCACTGATCACGTGGCTGATCATACACTGTTCACGTGTCTGACCATGCACTGATCACGTGGCTGATCATACACTGCTCACGTAACTGATCATGCACTGATCACGTGGCTATCATGCACTGATCACGTGGCTGAACATGCACTGTTCACGTGGCTGATCACACACCTGTCGCGTGACATATCATGCACTGATCACGTGGCACTCATGCACTGATCACGTGGCTGATCATACTCTGCTCACGTAACTCATGCACACATCACGTGGCTATCATGCACTGCTCACGTGGCTCGTCATGGAATGATCACGTAGCTAACATATATACTGGTCACGTGACTGATCATGCAAAGATCACGTAAATGATCATGCACTGTTCACGTGACTGATCATGTACTGATCACGTGACTGATCATGCACTGATCACGTGGCTATCATGCTGCTCACGTGGCTGATCATGCAACGATCACATAGCAACCATGTACTGGTCACGTGACTGATCATGCACTGATCACGTAATGATCCTGCACTGATCACGTGGCTCATCATGCACTGATCACGTGGCTGATCACACATGTATCACGTGACTGATCATGCACTGATCACGTGGCTCTCATGCACTGATCACGTGGCTGTCATGCACTGATCACGTGGATATCATGCACTGATCATGTGGCTGATCACACGTATCACATGACTGATCATGCACTGATCACGTGGCTATCATGCACTGATCACGTGGCTATCATGCACTGATCACGTGGCTGATCATGCACTGATCACGTGGCTACATTACTGATCACGTGCTGATCATGCACTGATCACGTATTGATCATGCACTGATCACGTGGCTGATCATGCACTGATCACGTGGCTGATCATCACTGATCACGTGACTGATCATGCACTGATCACGTGACTGATCATGCACTGATCGCGTGGCTATCATGCACTGATCACGTGGCTGACATACACTGATCACGTGCCTGATCATGCACTGATCACGTGGCTGATCATGCACTGATCACGTGACTGATCATGCACTGATCACGTGTCGATCATGCACTGATCACTGCATGCACTGATCACGTGACTGATCATGCACTGATCACGTGGCTGCACTGATCACGTGGCTGATCATGCATCACGCAGCTACATGTACTGGTCACATGACTGATCATGCACTGATCACGTGACTGATCATGCACTGATCACGTGGCTATCATGCACTACTCACGTGGCTGATCATGCAATGATCATGTAGCTGCTACCATGTACAGGTCACGTGAATGATCATACACCCATCAGGTGACTGATCATGCACTGATCACGTGGCTATCATGCACTGATCACGGACTGATCATGCACTGATCACGTCTATCATGCACTGATCACATGACTGCCATGCACTGATCACGTGGATGATCATACACTAATCATGTGACAGATCATGCACTGATCACGTGGCTGATCATGCACTGATACCGTGACTGATGGACTGATCACATGACTATCATGTAGTGATCACGTGACTTAATGGCGCTGATCATGTGACTGATCATGCGCTGATCATGTTTGCTATCATACACTGATCATGTGCCTCTGGAGGCAATAAACAAAGAGCTGAGTAGGCACGAATCAAACAGTCAGCAGGCAATAATCATGGAACTCAGGTGTGAGGATCATGCTGCTCAGCTGGCAATAATCAAGCAGCTGAGCAGGCAGGAATCACGCACACAGCTGGCAATTGTCAAGCAGATGACAGGCAGGAATCGTGCAGCTCAGCTGGCAATGTCAAGCAGATGAGCAGACATGTAATCACGCAGCTCAGCAGGCCAGATCACGTGACTGAGCATGCACTGTTCACGTGGCTGATCATACACTGATCACGTGACTGATCATGCACTGATCACTTGGATATCATGCACTGATCACGTGGCTGATCATACACATTCACGTGTCTGCCATGCACTGATCACGTGGCTGATCATACACTGCTCACGTAACTGATCATGCACTGATCGTGGCTATCATGCACTGATCACGTGGCTGATCATGCACTGTTCACGTGGCTGATCACACTGTCACGTGACTATCATGCACTGATCACGTGGCACTCATGCACTGATCACGTGGCTGATCATACTCTGATCACGTAACTCATGCACACTCGTGGCTATCATGCACTGCTCACGTGGCTCGTCATGGAATGATCACGTAGCAACCATATACTGGTCACGTGACTGATCATGATCACGTAAATGATCATGCACTGTTCACGACTGATCATGTACTGATCACGTGACTGATCATGCACTGATCACGTGGCTATCATGCACTGCTCACGTGGCTGATCATGCACGATCACGTGGCAACCATGTACTGGTCACGTGACTGATCATGCACTGATCACGTGAATTGATCATGCACTGATCACGTGGCTCATCATGCACTGATCACGTGGCTGATCACACATGTATCACGTGACTGATCATGCACTGATCACGTGGCTCTCATGCACTGATCATGGCTGTCATGCACTCATCACGGTCTGTACACTGATCATGCAATGATCACTGCGTATCACATGACTGATCATGCACTGATCGTGGCTATCATGCTGATCACGTGGCTGATCATGCACTGATCACGTGGCTGATATGCAGGTCATGTGGCTGATCATGCACTGATCACGTGATTGATCATGCACTGATCACGTGGCTGATCATGCACTGATCACGTGGCTGATCATCACACTGATCACTGATCATGCTGATCATGACTGATCATGTGCACCATCGTCACGTGGCTATCATGCACTGATCACGTGGCTGACATACACTGATCACGTGCCTGATCATGCACTGATCACGTGGCTGATCATGCACTGATCACGTGACTGATCATGCACTGATCATCATGTACTGATCATGCACTGATCACGTGGCTATCATGCACTGCTCATGGCTGATCATGCACTGATCACGCAGCTACCATGTACTGGTCACATGACTGATCATGCACTGATCACGTGACTGATCATGCACTGATCACGTGGCTATCATGCACCTCACGTGGCTGATCATGCAATGATCATGTGCTACATGTACAGGTCACGTGAATGATCATACACCCATCAGGTGACTGATCATGCACTGATCACGTGGCTATCATGCACTGATCACGAGACTGATCATGCACTGATCACGTCTATATCATGCACTGATCACATGACTGCCCATGCACTGATCACGTGGATGATCATACACTAATCTTGTGACAGATCATGCACTGATCACGTGGCTGATCATGCACTGATACCGTGACTGAGCATGGACTGATCACATGACTATCATGTAGTGATCACGTGACTTAATGGCACTGATCATGTGACTGATCATGCGCTGATCATGTTTGCTATCATACACTGATCATGTGCCTCTGGAGGCAATAAACAAAGAGCTGAGTAGGCACGAATCAAACAGTCAGCAGGCAATAATCATGGAACTCAGGTGTGAGGAATCATGCTGCTCAGCTGGCAATAATCAAGCAGCTGAGCAGGCAGGAATTACAGCACAGCTGGCAATTGTCAAGCAGATGACAGGCAGGAATCGTGCAGCTCAGCTGGCAATTGTCAAGCAGATGAGCAGACAGTAATCACGCAGCTCAGCAGGCCTGATCACGTGACTGAGCATGCACTGTTCACGTGGCTGATCATACACTGATCACGTGATGATCATGCACTGATCACTGGATATCATGCACTGATCACGTGGCTGATCATACACTGTTCACGTGTCTGACCATGCACTGATCACGTGGCTGATCATACACTGCTCACGTAACTGATCATGCACTGATCACGTGGCTATCATGCACTGATCACGTGGCTGAACATGCACTGATCACGTGGCTGATCACACACCTGTCACGTGACATCATGCACTGATCACGTGGCACTCATGCACTGATCACGTGGCTGATCATACTGCTCACGTAACTCATGCACATCACGTGGCTATCATGCACTCTCACGTGGCTCGTCATGGAATGATCACGTAGCAACCATATACTGGTCACGTGACTGATCATGCACAGATCACGTAAATGATCATGCACTGTTCACGTGACTGATCATGCACTGATCACGTGACTGATCATGCACTGACCGCGTGGCTATCATGCTCTGCTCACGTGGCTGATCATGCACGATCACGTAGCAACCATGTACTGGTCACGTGACTGATCATGCACTGATCACGTAATTGATCATGCACTGATCACGTGGCTCATCATGCACTGATCACGTGGCTGATCACACATGTATCACGTGACTGATCATGCACTGATCACGTGGCTCTCATGCACTGATCACGTGGCTGTCATGCACTGATCACGTGGATATCATGCACTGATCACGTGGCTGATCACACGTATCACATGACTGATCATGCACTGATCACGTGGCTATCATGCACTGATCACGTGGCTATCATGCACTGATCACGTGGCTGATCATGCACTGATCACGTAGCTACCATGCACTGATCACGTGACTGATCATGCACTGATCACGTAATTGATCATGCACTGATCACGTGGCTGATCATGCACTGATCACGTGGCTGATCATGCACTGATCACGTAACTGATCATGCACTGATCACGTGACTGATCATGCACTGATCACGTGGCTATCATGCACTGATCACGTGGCTGATCATGCACTGATCACGTGACTGATCATGCACTGATCACGTGGCTGATCATGCACTGATCACGTGGCTGATCATGCACTGATCACGTGGCTGATCATGCACTGATCACGTGACTGATCATGCACTGATCTCGTGTCTGATCATGCACTGATCACGTGGCTATCATGCACTGCTCACGTGGCTGATCATGCCATGATCACGCAGCTACCATGTACTGGTCACATGACTGATCATGCACTGATCACGTGACTGATCATGCAGTGATCACGTGGCTATCATGAACTACTCACGTGGCTGATCATGCAATGATCATGTAGCTATCATGTACAGGTCACATGAATGATCATACACCCATCAGGTGAATGATCATGCACTGATCACGTGGCTATCATGCACTTATCACGAGACTGATCATGCACTGATCACGTCTATATCATGCACTGATCACATGACTGCCATGCACTGATCACGTGGATGATCATACACTAATCTTGTGACAGATCATGCACTGATCACGTGGCTGATCATGCACTGATACCGTGACTGAGCATGGACTGATCACGTGACTATCATGTAGTGATCACGTGACTTAATGGCGCTGATCATGTGACTGATCATGCGCTGATCATGTTTGCTATCATACACTGATCATGTGCCTCTGGAGGCAATAAACAAAGAGCTGAGTAGGCACGAATCAAACAGTCAGCAGGCAATAATCATGGAACTCAGGTGAGGAATCATGCTGCTCAGCTGGCAATAATCAAGCAGCTGAGCAGGCAGGAATTACGCAGCACAGCTGGCAATTGTCAAGCAGATGACAGGCAGGGATCGTGCAGCTCAGCTGGCAATTGTCAAGCAGATGAGCAGACAGTAATCACGCAGCTCAGCAGGCCCAGATCACGTGACTGAGCATGCACTGTTCACGTGGCTGATCATATACTGATCACGTGATGATCATGTACTGATCACTTGGATATCATGCACTGATCACGTGGCTGATCATACACTGTTCACGTGTCTGACCATGCACTGATCACGTGGCTGATCATACACTGCTCACGTAACTGATCATGCACTGATCACGTGGCTATCATGCACTGATCACGTGGCTGAACATGCACTGTTCACGTGGCTGATCACACACCTGTCACGTGACATATCATGCACTGATCACGTGGCACTCATGCACTGATCACGTGGCTGATCATACTCTGCTCACGTGACTCATGCACACATCACGTGGCTATCATGCACTGCTCACGTGGCTGATCATGGAATGATCACGTGGCTACCATATACTGTACATGACTGATCATGCAAAGATCACGTAAATGATCATGCACTGTTCACGTGACTGATCATGTACTGATCACGTGACTGATCATGCACTGACCACGTGGCTATCATGCTCTGCTCACGTGGCTGATCATGCAACGATCACCTAGCAACCATGTACTGGTCACGTGACTGATCATGCACTGATCACGTAATTGATCCTGCACTGATGACGTGGCTCATCATGCACTGATCACGTGGCTGATCACACATGTATCACGTGACTGATCATGCACTGATCCCGTGGCTCTCATGCACTGATCACGTGGCTGTCATGCACTGATCGCGTGGATATCATGCACTGATCATGTGGCTGATCACACGCACGTATCACATGACTGATCATGCACTGATCACGTGGCTATCATGCACTGATCACGTGGCTATCATGCACTGATCACGTGGCTGATCAGGCAATGATCACGTAGCTACCATGTACTGGTCACGTGGCTGATCATGCACTGATCACGTGGCTGATCATGCACTGATCACGTGCTGATCATGCACTGATCACTTGGATATCATACACTGATCACATAACTGATCATGCACTGATCACGTGACTGATCATGCACTGATCACGTGGCTATCATGCACTGATCACTTGGCTGGACATACACTGATCGCGTGCCTGATCATGCACTGATCACGTGGCTGATCATGCACTGATCACGTGACTGATCATGCACTGATCACGTGGCTGATCATGCACTGATCACGTGGCTGATCATGCACTGATCACGTGGTATCATGCACTGATCACGTGGCTACCATGCACTGATCACGTGACTGATCATGCACTGATCACGTGACTGATCATGCACTGATCACGTGGCTATCATGCACTGATCACGTGGCTGATCATGCACTGATCACTGGCTATCATGCATGATCACGTGACTGATCATGCACTGATCACGTGGCTGATCATGCACTGATCACGTGGCTGATCATGCACTGATCACGTGGCTATCATGCACTGATCACGGCTGATCATGCACTGATCACGTGGCTATCATGCACTGATCACGTGACTGATCATGCACTGATCACGTGACTGATCATGCACTGATCACGTGGCTGATCATGCACTGATCACGTGGCTGATCATGCACTGATCACGCAACTGATCATGCACTGATCACGTGACTGATCATGCACTGATCACGTGGCTGATCATGCACTGATCACGTGGCTGATCATGCACTGATCACGTGGCTGATCATGCACTGATCATGTAGCTACCATGTACAGGTCACGTGAATGATCATACACCCATCAGGTGACTGATCATGCACTGATCACGTGGCTATCATGCACTGATCACGAGACTGATCATGCACTGATCACGTCTATATCATGCACTGATCACATGACTGCCATGCACTGATCACGTGGATGATCATACACTAATCATGTGACAGATCATGCACTGATCACGTGGCTGATCATGCACTGATACCGTGACTGAGCATGGACTGATCACATGACTATCATGTAGTGATCACGTGACTTAATGGCGCTGATCATGTGACTGATCATGCGCTGATCATGTTTGCTATCATACACTGATCATGTGCCTCTGGAGGCAATAAACAAAGAGCTGAGTAGGCACGAATCAAACAGTCAGCAGGCAATAATCATGGAACTCAGGTGTGAGGAATCATGCTGCTCAGCTGGCAATAATCAAGCAGCTGAGCAGGCAGGAATTACGCAGCACAGCTGGCAATTGTCAAGCAGATGACAGGCAGGAATCGTGCAGCTCAGCTGGCAATTGTCAAGCAGATGAGCAGACAGTAATCACGCAGCTCAGCAGGCCCAGATCACGTGACTGAGCATGCACTGTTCACGTGGCTGATCATACACTGATCACGTGATGATCATGCACTGATCACTTGGATATCATGCACTGATCACGTGGCTGATCATACACTGTTCACGTGTCTGACCATGCACTGATCACGTGGCTGATCATACACTGCTCACGTAACTGATCATGCACTGATCACGTGGCTATCATGCACTGATCACGTGGCTGAACATGCACTGTTCACGTGGCTGATCACACACTGTCACGTGACATATCATGCACTGATCACTGTACTCATGCACTGATCACGTGGCTGATCATACTCTGCTCACGTATGATCATGCACACATCACGTGGCTATCATGCACTGCTCACGTGGCTCGTCATGGAATGATCACGTGGCAACCATATACTGGTCACGTGACTGATCATGCAAGATCACGTAAATGATCATGCACTGTTCACGTGACTGATCATGTACTGATCACGTGACTGATCATGCACTGATCACGTGGCTATCATGCACTGCTCACGTGGCTGATCATGCACGATCACGTAGCAACCATGTACTGGTCACGTGACTGATCATGCACTGATCACGTAATTGATCATGCACTGATCACGTGGCTCATCATGCACTGATCACGTGGCTGATCACACATGATCACGTGACTGATCATGCACTGATCACGTGGCTATCATGCACTGATCACGTGGCTGTCATGCACTGATCACGTGGCTATCATGCACTGATCACGTGGCTGATCACGTGATCACGTGACTGATCATGCACTGATCACGTGGCTATCATGCACTGATCACGTGGCTGATCATGCACTGATCAGGCAATGACTCACGTGGCTACCATGTACTGATCACGTGACTGATCATGCACTGATCACGTAATTGATCATGCACTGATCACGTGGCTGATCATGCACTGATCACGTGGCTGATCATGCTATCACGTGACTGATCATGCACTGATCACGTGACTGATCATGCACTGATCACGTGGCTGATCATGCACTGATCACGTGGCTGATCATGCACTGATCACGTGGCTATCATGCACTGATCACGTGACTGATCATGCACTGATCGCGTGGCTATCATGCACTGATCACGTGGCTGATCATGCACTGATCGCAGCTGTCATGCACTGATCACGTGCTGATCATGCACTGATCACGTGACTGATCATGCACTGATCACGTGGCTGATCATGCACTGATCACGTGACTGATCATGCACTGATCATGGCTGATCATGCACTGATCACGTGAATATCATGCACTGATCACGTGGCTGATCATGCACTGATCACGTAGCTACCATGCACTGATCACGAGACTGATCATGCACTGATCACGTGATATCATGCACTGATCACATGGCTGATCATGCACTGATCACGTGGCTGATCATACACTAATCATGTGACTGATCATGCACTGATCACGTGGCTGATCATGCACTGATCACTGACTGAGCATGGACTGATCACATGACTATCATGTGATCACGTGACTTAATGGCGCTGATCATGTGACTGATCATGCACTGATCATGTTTGCTATCATACACTGATCATGTGCCTCTGGAGGCAATAAACAAAGAGCTGAGTAGGCACGAATCAAACAGTCAGCAGGCAATAATCATGGAACTCAGCTGAGGAATCATGCTGCTCAGCTGGCAATAATCAAGCAGCTGAGCAGGCAGGAATTACGCAGCACAGCTGGCAATTGTCAAGCAGATGACAGGCAGGAATCGTGCAGCTCAGCTGGCAATTGTCAAGCAGATGAGCAGACAGTAATCACGCAGCTCAGCAGGCCCAGATCACGTGACTGAGCATGCACTGTTCACGTGGCTGATCATACACTGATCACGTGATGATCATGCACTGATCACTTGGATATCATGCACTGATCACGTGGCTGATCATACACTGTTCACGTGTCTGACATGCACTGATCACGTGGCTGATCATACACTGCTCACGTAACTGATCATGCACTGATCACGTGGCTATCATGCACTGATCACGTGGCTGATCATGCACTGTTCACGTGGCTGATCACACTGTCACGTGACATCATGCACTGTCACGCACTCATGCACTGATCGTGGCTGATCATGCTCTGCTCACGTAACTCATGCACACATCACGTGGCTATCATGCACTGCTCACGTGACGTCATGGAATGATCACGTGGCTACCATATACTGGTCACGTGACTGATCATGCACTGATCACGTAAATGATCATGCACTGTTCACGTGACTGATCATGCTGATCACGTGACTGATCATGCACTGATCACGTGGCTATCATGCACTGCTCACGTGGCTGATCATGCGATCACATGTATGTACTGGTCGTGCTGATCATGCACTGATCACGTGAATTGATCATGCACTGATCACGTGGCTCATCATGCACTGATCACGTGGCTGATCATGTATCGTGACTGATCATGCACTGATCACGTGAACATACTGCACGATCACGTGGCTGTCATGCACTGATCACGTGGCTATCATGCACTGATCACGTGACTGATCATGCACTGATCACGTCTATATCATGCACTGATCATGACTGATCATGCACTGATCACGTGGATGATCATGCACTGATCACGTGACTGATCATGCACTGATCACGTGGCTGATCATGCACTGATCACGTGACTGATCATGCACTGATCACATGACTATCATGCACTGATCACGTGACTGAATGCACTGATCATGTGACTGATCATGCACTGATCATGTTTTATCATATGCACTGATCATGTGCCTCTGGAGGCAATGAACAAAGAGCTGAGTAGGCACGAATCAAACAGTCAGCAGGCAATGATCATGGAACTCAGGTGTGAGGAATCATGCTGCTCAGCTGGCAATGATCAAGCAGCTGATCAGGCAGGAATTCGTGCAGCTCATGCACTGATCACGTGACTGATCATGCACTGATCACGTGGCTGATCATGCACTGATCACGTGATGATCATGCACTGATCACGTGGCTATCATGCACTGATCACGTGGCTGATCATGCACTGATCACGTGACTGATCATGCACTGATCACGTGGCTGATCATGCTGATCACGTGACTGATCATGCACTGATCACGTGGCTATCATGCACTGATCACGTGGCTGACATGCACTGATCACGTGGCTGATCACACACTGTCACGTGACTATCATGCACTGATCACGTGGCACTCATGCACTGATCACGTGGCTGATCATACACTGATCACGTAACTCATGCACACATCACGTGGCTATCATGCACTGCTCACGTGGCTGATCATGCAATGATCACGTAGCAACCATATACTGGTCACGTGACTGATCATGCACTGATCACGTAAATGATCATGCACTGATCACGTGACTGATCATGCACTGATCACGTGACTGATCATGCACTGATCACGTGGCTATCATGCACTGATCACGTGGCTGATCATGCACTGATCACGTAGCCATGCACTGATCACGTGACTGATCATGCACTGATCACGTGATTGATCATGCACTGATCACGTGGCTGATCATGCACTGATCACGTGGCTGATCATACACTGATCACGTGACTGATCATGCACTGATCACGTGGCTATCATGCACTGATCACGTGGCTGATCATGCACTGATCACGTGGCTATCATGCACTGATCACGTGGCTGATCGCACGTATCACATGACTGATCATGCACTGATCACATGAGCTGATCATGCACTGATCACGTGCTATCATGCACTGATCACGTGGCTATCATGCACTGATCACGTGGCTACCATGCACTGATCACGTGACTGATCATGCACTGATCACGTAATTGATCATGCACTGATCACGTGGCTGATCATGCACAAATCGCACTGATCACGTGGCTGACATGCACTGATCACGTGGCTGATCATGCACTGATCACGTGGCTGATCATGCACTGATCACGTGACTGATCATGCAGTCACGTGGCTGATCATGCACTGATCACGTGACTGATCATGCACGATCACGTGACTGATAATCATGCACTGATCACGTGGCTATCATGCACTGATCACGTGGCTGATCATGCACTGATCACGTAGCTACCATGTACTGGTCACGTGACTGATCATGCACTGATCACGTAATTGATCATGCACTGATCACGTGGCTGATCATGCACTGATCACGTGCTGATCGCACACTGATCACGTGACTGATCATGCACTGATCACGTGACTGATCATGCACTGATCATGTGATCTCATGCACTGATCACGTGGCTGATCATGCACTGATCACGTGACTGATCATGCACTGATCACGTGGCTGATCATGCACTGATCACGTGACTGATCATGCACTGATCACGTGACTGATCATGCACTGATCACGTGGCTATCATGCACTGATCACGTGGCTGATCATGCCATGATCACGCAGCTACCATGTACTGGTCACATGACTGATCATGCACTGATCACGTGACTGATCATGCACTGATCACGTGGCTATCATGCACTACTCACGTGGCTGATCATGCAATGATCATGTAGCTACCATGTACAGGTCACGTGAATGATCATACACCCATCAGGTGACTGATCATGCACTGATCACGTGGCTATCATGCACTGATCACGAGACTGATCATGCACTGATCACGTCTATATCATGCACTGATCACATGACTGCCCATGCACTGATCACGTGGATGATCATACACTAATCATGTGACAGATCATGCACTGATCACGTGGCTGATCATGCACTGATACCGTGACTGAGCATGGACTGATCACATGACTATCATGTAGTGATCACGTGACTTAATGGCGCTGATCATGTGACTGATCATGCGCTGATCATGTTTGCTATCATACACTGATCATGTGCCTCTGGAGGCAATAAACAAAGAGCTGAGTAGGCACGAATCAAACAGTCAGCAGGCAATAATCATGGAACTCAGCTGTGAGGAATCATGCTGCTCAGCTGGCAATAATCAAGCAGCTGAGCAGGCAGGAATTACGCAGCACAGCTGGCAATTGTCAAGCAGATGACAGGCAGGAATCGTGCAGCTCAGCTGGCAATTGTCAAGCAGATGAGCAGACAGTAATCACGCAGCTCAGCAGGCCCAGATCACGTGACTGAGCATGCACTGTTCACGTGGCTGATCATACACTGATCACGTTGATCATGCACTGATCACGTGGCTATCATGCACTGATCACGTGGCTGATCATGCACTGATCACGTGCAACCATGTACTGATCACGTGACTGATCATGCACTGATCACGTAACTGATCATGCACTGATCACGTGGCTCATCATGCACTGATCACGGCTGATCACACATGTGTCACGTGACTGATCATGCACTGATCACGTGGCTATCATGCACTGATCACGTGGCTGATCATGCACTGATCACGTGGCTATCATGCACTGATCACGTGGCTGATCACACACTATCACGTGACTGATCATGCACTGATCACGTGGCTGATCATGCACTGATCGCGTGGCTATCATGCACTGATCACGTGGCTGATCATGCAATGATCGCGTGGCTACCATGTACTGTCACGTGACTGATCATGCACTGATCATGATTGATCATGCACTGATCACGTGGCTGATCATGCACTGATCACGTGGCTGATCATGCACTGATCACATGTGCTGATCATGCACTGATCACGTGACTGATCATGCACTGATCACGTGGCTATCATGCGCTGATCACGTGGCTGACATACTGATCACGTGACTGATCATGCACTGATCACGTGGCTGATCATGCACTGATCACGTGACTGATCATGCACTGATCTCGTGTCTGATCATGCACTGATCACGTGGCTATCATGCACTGCTCACGTGGCTGATCATGCCATGATCACGCAGCTACCATGTACTGGTCACATGACTGATCATGCACTGATCACGTGACTGATCATGCAGTGATCACGTGGCTATCATGCACTACTCACGTGGCTGATCATGCAATGATCATGTAGCTACCATGTACAGGTCACGTGAATGATCATACACCCATCAGGTGACTGATCATGCACTGATCACGTGGCTATCATGCACTGATCACGGACTGATCATGCACTGATCACGTCTATATCATGCACTGATCACATGACTGCCCGTGCACTGATCACGTGGATGATCATACACTAATCTTGTGACAGATCATGCACTGATCACGTGGCTGATCATGCACTGATACCGTGACTGAGCATGGACTGATCACATGACTATCATGTAGTGATCACGTGACTTAATGGCGCTGATCATGTGACTGATCATGCGCTGATCATGTTTGCTATCATACACTGATCATGTGCCTCTGGAGGCAATAAACAAAGAGCTGAGTAGGCACGAATCAAACAGTCAGCAGGCAATAATCATGGAACTCAGCTGTGAGGAATCATGCTGCTCAGCTGGCAATAATCAAGCAGCTGAGCAGGCAGGAATCGCAGCACAGCTGGCAATTATCAAGCAGATGACAGGCAGGAATCGTGCAGCTCAGCTGGCAATTGTCAAGCAGATGAGCAGACAGTAATCACGCAGCTCAGCAGGCCCAGATCACGTGACTGAGCATGCACTGTTCACGTGGCTGATCATACACTGATCACGTGATGATCATGCACTGATCACTTGGATATCATGCACTGATCACGTGGCTGATCATACACTGTTCACGTGTCTGACCATGCACTGATCACGTGGCTGATCATACACTGCTCACGTAACTGATCATGCACTGATCACGTGGCTATCATGCACTGATCACGTGGCTGAACATGCACTGTTCACGTGGCTGATCACACACCTGTCACGTGACATATCATGCACTGATCGCGTGGCACTCATGCACTGATCACGTGGCTGATCATACTCTATCACGTAACTCATGCACACATCACGTGGCTATCATGCACTGCTCACGTGGCTCGTCATGGAATGATCACGTAGCTACCATATACTGGTCACGTGACTGATCATGCACAGATCACGTAAATGATCATGCACTGTTCACGTGACTGATCATGTACTGATCACGTGACTGATCATGCACTGACCGCGTGGCTATCATGCTCTGCTCACGTGGCTGATCATGCAACGATCACGTAGCAACCATGTACTGGTCACGTGACTGATCATGCACTGATCACGTAATTGATCCTGCACTGATCACGTGGCTCATCATGCACTGATCACGTGGCTGATCACACATGTATCACGTGACTGATCATGCACTGATCACGTGCTATCATGCACTGATCACGTGGCTTCATGCACTGATCACGTGGCTATCATGCACTGATCAAGACTGATCATGCACTGATCACGTCTATATCATGCACTGATCACGTGGCTGATCATGCACTGATCACGTGGCTGATCATACATGATCATGACTGATCATGCACTGATCACGTGGCTGATCATGCACTGATCACGTGTGCTGATCATGCACTGATCACGGCTGATCATGCACTGATCACGTGACTTCATGCACTGATCACGTGACTGATCATGCACTGATCACGTGCTGATCATGCACTGATCATGTGGCTGATCGCACGCCGGTCTGGCTGATCATGCACTGATCACGTGGCTGATCATGCACTGATCACGTGGCTGATCATGCTGATCATGCAGCTACCATGTACAGGTCACGTGATGATCATACACCCATCAGGTGACTGATCATGCACTGATCACGTGGCTATCATGCACTGATCACGGACTGATCATGCACTGATCACGTCTATATCATGCACTGATCACATGACTGCATGCACTGATCACGTGGATGATGCAAATCATGTGACAGATCATGCACTGATCACGTGGCTGATCATGCACTGATACCGTGACTGAGCATGGACTGATCACATGACTATCATGTAGTGATCACGTGACTTAATGGCGCTGATCATGTGACTGATCATGCTGATCATGTTTGCTATCATACACTGATCATGTGCCTCTGGAGGCAATAAACAAAGAGCTGAGTAGGCACGAATCAAACAGTCAGCAGGCAATAATCATGGAACTCAGGTGTGAGGAATCATGCTGCTCAGCTGGCAATAATCAAGCAGCTGAGCAGGCAGGAATTACGCAGCACAGCTGGCAATTGTCAAGCAGATGACAGGCAGGAATCGTGCAGCTCAGCTGGCAATTGTCAAGCAGATGAGCAGACAGTAATCACGCAGCTCAGCAGGCAGATCACGTGACTGAGCATGCACTGTTCACGTGGCTGATCATACACTGATCACGTGATGATCATGCACTGATCACGGATATCATGCACTGATCACGTGGCTGATCATACTGTTCACGTGTCTGACCATGCACTGATCACGTGGCTGATCATGCTGCTCACGTAACTGATCATGCACTGATCACGTGGCTATCATGCACTGATCACGTGGCTGAACATGCACTGTTCACGTGGCTGATCACTGTCTGACATATCATGCACTGATCGTGGCACTCATGCACTGATCACGTGGCTGATCATACTCTGCTCACGTAACTCATGCACATCACGTGGCTATCATGCACTCCATTGTTCGATCATGGAATGATCATGACAGCAACCATATACTGGTCACGTGACTGATCATGCAAGATCACGTAGTGATCATGCACTGTTCACGTGACTGATCATGCACTGATCACGTGACTGATCATGCACTGATCACGTGGCTATCATGCACTGCTCACGTGGCTGATCATGCACTGATCATGTAACCATGTACTGAGTCACGTGACTGATCATGCACTGATCACGTAATTGATCATGCACTGATCACGTGGCTATCATGCACTGATCACGTGGCTGATCACACTGTATCACGTGACTGATCATGCACTGATCACGTGCATCATGCACTGATCATGCGTGGCTGTCATGCACTGATCACGTGGCTATCATGCACTGATCACGTGGCTGATCATGCACTGTGTCATGACTGATCATGCACATGATGCACGTGGCTATCATGCACTGATCACGTGACTATCATGCACTGATCACGACTGATCATGCACTGATCACGTTTCATGTACTGATCACGTGCTGATCATGCACTGATCACGTGGCTATCATGCACTGATCACGTGGCTGATCATGCACTGCATCACGGCAACAACTATTACTGATCACGTGATGATCATGCAGATCACGTGGCTGATCATGCACTGATCACGTGGCTCGCACTGATCCGTGGCCAGCATATGCACTGATCACGTGACTGATCATGCACTGATCACGTGGCTGATCATGCACTGATCACGTGGCTGATCATGCACTGATCACGTGGCTGATCACACTGCATCACGTGACTGATCATGCACTGATCACGTGGCTGATCATGCACTGATCACGTGGCTATCATGCACTGATCACATGCTGATCATGCACTGATCATGCCTGATCATGCACTGATCACGTGGCTGATCATGCAATGATCACGTAGCTACCATGTACAGGTCACGTGAATGATCATACACCCATCAGGTGACTGATCATGCACTGATCACGTGGCTATCATGCACTGATCGTGACTGATCATGCACTGATCACGTCATATCATGCACTGATCACATGACTGCCCATGCACTGATCACGTGGATGATCATACACTGAATCATGTGACAGATCATGCACTGATCACGTGGCTGATCATGCACTGATACCATGACTGAGCATGGACTGATCACATGACTATCATGTAGTGATCACGTGACTTAATGGCGCTGATCATGTGACTGATCATGCGCTGATCATGTTGCTATCATCATACTGATCATGTGCCTCTGGAGGCAATAAACAAAGAGCTGAGTAGCACGAATCAAACAGTCAGCAGGCATAATCATGGAACTCAGTGTGAGGAATCATGCTGCTCAGCTGGCAATAATCAAGCAGCTGAGCAGGCAGGAATTACGCAGCACAGCTGGCAATTGTCAAGCAGATGACAGGCAGGAATCGTGCAGCTCAGCTGGCAATTGTCAAGCAGATGAGCAGACAGTAATCACGCAGCTCAGCAGGCCCAGATCACGTGACTGAGCATGCACTGTTCACGTGGCTGATCATACACTGATCACGTGATGATCATGCACTGATCACTTGGATATCATGCACTGATCACGTGGCTGATCATACATTCACGTGTCTTGACCATGCACTGATCACGTGGCTGATCATACACTGATCTCACTGGCTGATCATGCACTGATCACGTGGCTATCATGCACTGATCACGTGGCTGATCATGCACTGTTCACGTGGCTGATCATGCACCTGTCACGTGACATATCATGCACTGATCACGTGGCACTCATGCACTGATCACGTGGCTGATCATACTCTGCTCACGTGCTCATGCACATCATGTGGCTATCATGCACTGCTCACGTGGCTGATCATGGAATGATCACATAACTACATATACTGGTCACGTGACTGATCATGCACAGATCACGTAAATGATCATGCACTGTTCACGTGACTGATCATGTACTGATCACGTGACTGATCATGCACTGATCACGTGGCTATCATGCACTGCTCACGTGGCTGATCATGCAATGATCACGTAGCAACATGTACTGGTCACGTGACTGATCATGCACTGATCACGTAATTGATCATGCACTGATCACGTGGCTCATCATGCACTGATCACGTGGCTGATCACATGTATCACGTGACTGATCATGCACTGATCACGTGGCTCTCATGCACTGATCAGCTGTCATGCACTGATCACGTGGATATCATGCACTGATCACGTGGCTGATCACTGCGTATCACCTGACTGATCATGCAATCACGTGGACTATCATGCACTGATCACGTGGCTATCATGCACTGATCACGTGGCTGATCATGCACTGATCACGTGACTGATCATGACGCAGTCTGATCATGCATCGCACTGATCACGTGACTGATCATACTGATCATGTCTGATCATGCACTGATCACGTGGCTATCATGCACTCACGTGGCTGATCATGCCTGCATGATCACCTTCCTATGTACACTGATCACATGACTGATCATGCACTGATCACGTGATGATCATGCTGATCAGTGGCTATCATGCACTGATCACGTGGCTGATCATGCACTCCGTGTCACGGCATGCTGATCATGCACTGATCACGTGGCTGATCACACACACACACTATCATGTGACATGATCATGCACTGATCACGTGGCACTCATGCACTGATCACGTGGCTGATCATGCACTGATCACGTCAACTCATGCACTGATCACGTGGCTATCATGCACTGCTCACGTGGCTGATCATGCACTGATCACGTAGCTATCATATACTGACACGTACTGATCAGCACCCAAAAGATCATGCAATGATCATGCACATTCACGTGACTGATCATGCACTGATCACGTGGCTGATCATGCACTGATCACGTGGCTATCATGCACTGATCACGTGGCTGATCATGCACTGATCACGTAGCAACCATGCACTGGTCACGTTGATCATGCACTGATCACGTGACTGATCATGCACTGATCATGGCTGATCATGCACTGATCACGTGGCTGATCATGTGTATCACGTGACTGATCATGCACTGATCACGTGGCTATCATGCACTGATCACGTGGCTGTCATGCACTGATCACGTGGATATCATGCACTGATCACGTGGCTGATCATACGTATCACGTGACTGATCATGCACTGATCACGTGGCTCATGCACTGATCACGTGGCTGATCATGCACTGATCACGTGGCTATCATGCACTGATCACGTGACTCTCATGACTGATCACGTGGCTATCATGCACAGTGCGTGGCTGATCATACACTGATCACGTGACTGATCATGCACTGATCACGTGGCTGATCATGCACTGATCACGTGGCTGATGTGCACACTGATCACGTGGCTGATCATGCACTGATCACGTGACTGATCATGCACTGATCACGTGGCTATCATGCACTGATCACGGCTGACATGCACTGATCACGTGCACTGGTCATGCACTGATCACGTGGCTGTCACACTGATCACGTGACTGATCATGCACTGATCACGTGACTGATCATGCACTGATCACGTGGCTATCATGCACTGCTCACGTGGCTGATCATGCATGATCACGCCTACCATGTACTGTCACATGACTGATCATGCACTGATCACGTGACTGATCATGCAGTGATCACGTGGCTATCATGCACTACTCACGTGGCTGATCATGCAATGATCATGTAGCTACCATGCAGGTCACGTGAATGATCATACACCCATCAGGTGACTGATCATGCACTGATCACGTGGCTATCATGCACTGATCGAGACTGATCATGCACTGATCACGTCTATATCATGCACTGATCACATGACTGCCCATGCACTGATCACGTGGATGATCATACACTAATCATGTGACAGATCATGCACTGATCACGTGGCTGATCATGCACTGATACCGTGACTGAGCATGGACTGATCACATGACTATCATGTAGTGATCACGTGACTTAATGGCGCTGATCATGTGACTGATCATGCGCTGATCATGTTTGCTATCATACACTGATCATGTGCCTCTGGAGGCAATAAACAAAGAGCTGAGTAGGCACGAATCAAACAGTCAGCAGGCAATAATCATGGAACTCAGCTGTGAGGAATCATGCTGCTCAGCTGGCAATAATCAAGCAGCTGAGCAGGCAGGAATTACGCAGCACAGCTGGCAATTGTCAAGCAGATGACAGGCAGGAATCGTGCAGCTCAGCTGGCAATTGTCAAGCAGATGAGCAGACAGTAATCACGCAGCTCAGCAGGCCCAGATCACGTGACTGAGCATGCACTGTTCACGTGGCTGATCATACACTGATCACGTGATCATGCACTGATCACTGGATATCATGCACTGATCACGTGGCTGATCATACACTGTTCACGTGTCTGACCATGCACTGATCACGTGGCTGATCATACTGCTCACGTGGCTATCATGCTGATGCTGATCAACTGAACATGCTGATCACGTGGCTGATCATACCTGTCACGTGACTGATCATGCACTGATCATGTGGCTCATGCTGATCACGTGGCTGATCATCACTGCTCACGTGGCTCATGCACATCA
>NW_026894524.1:0-114283 GCF_032452875.1 Bos javanicus
TACGTATTGCTCAGTGCATGATATAGACGTGATCAGTGCATGATCAGTCACGTGATCAGTGCATGATCAGCCACGTGATCAGTGCATGATCAGCCACGTGAATGAGTGCATGTAGCCAGCATGATCAGTGCATGATCAGTCACGTGATCAGTGCATGATCAGCCACGTGATCAGTGCATGATAGCCACTGATCAGTGCATGATCAGCCACGTGATCAGTGCATGATCAGTCACGTGATCAGTGCATGATCAGCCACGTGATCAGTGCATGATCATTGACACGTGATCAGTGCATGATCAGCCACGTGATCAGTGCATGATCAGCCACGTGATCAGTGCATGATCAGTTACGTGAGCAGTGTATGATCAGCCACGTGATCAGTGCATGATATCCACGTGATCAGTGCATGATCAGTCACGTGATCAGTGTATGATCAGCCACGTGAACAGTGCATGCTCAGTCACGTGATCTGGGCCTGCTGAGCTGCGTGATTACTGTCTGCTCATCTGCTTGACAATTGCCAGCTCAGCTGCACGATTCCTGCCTGTCATCTGCTTGACAATTGCCAGCTGTGCTGCGTAATTCCTGCCTGCTCAGCTGCTTGATTATTGCCAGCTGAGCAGCATGATTCCTCACAGCTGAGTTCCATGATTATTGCCTGCTGACTGTTTGATGTCGTACTCAGCTCTTTGTTTATTGCCTCCAGAGGCACATGATCAGTGTATGATAGCAAACATGATCAGCGCATGATCAGTCACATGATCAGCGCCATTAAGTCACGTGATCACTACATGATAGTCATGTGATCAGTCCATGCTCAGTCACGGTATCAGTGCATGATCAGCCACGTGATCAGTGCATGATCAGCCACATGATCAGTTCATGATAGCCACGTGATCAGTGCATGATCAGTCACGTGATCAGTGCATGATATAGCACGTGATCAGTGCATGATCAGTGTGATCAGTGCATGATAGCCACGTGATCAGTGCATGATCAGTCACCTGATGGTGTATGATCAGTCACGTGACCAGTACATGGTAGCTACATGATCATTGCATGATCAGCCACGTGAGTAGTGCATGATAGCCACGTGATCAGTGCATGATCAGTCACGTGATCAGTGCATGATCAGTCATGTGATCAGTGCATGATCAGCCACGTGATCAGTGCATGATCAGCCACGTGATCAGTGCATGATAGCCACGTGATCAGTGCATGATCAGTCACGTGATCAGTGCATGATCAGTCACGTGATCAGTGCATGATCAGCCACGTGATCAGTGCATGATCAGCCACATGATCAGTGCATGATCAATCACGTGATCAGTGCATGATCAGTCACGTGACCAGTATATGGTAGCTAGGTGATCATTGCATGATCAGCCACGTGAGCAGTGCATGATAGCCACGTGATCAGTGCATGATCAGTCACGTGATCAGTGTGCAGTCAGTCACGTGATCAGTGCATGATCAGTCACGTGATCAGTGCATGATCAATTACGATGATGCATGATCAGTCAACCAGTACATGGTAGCTACGTGATCATTGCATGATCAACCACGTGAGCAGTGCATGATAGCCACGTGATCAGTGCATGATCAGTCACATGATCAGTGTATGATCAGCCACGTGATCAGTGCATGATCAGTCATGTGATCAGTGCATGATATAGACGTGATCAGTGCATGATCAGTCACGTGATCAGTGCATGATTGTGCATGATCAGTGCATGATCAGCCACGTGATCAGTGCATGATCAGTCACGTGATCAGTGCATGATCAGCCACGTGATCAGTGCATGATCAGTCACGTGATCAGTGTATGATCAGCCACGTGATCAGTGCATGATCAGTCACGTGATCAGTGCATGATCAGACGTGATCAGTGCATGATCAGTCACGTGATCAGTGCATGATAGCCACGTGATCAGTGCATGATCAGTCACGTGATCAGTGCATGATCAGTCACGTGATCAGTGCATGATAGCCACGTGATCAGTGCATGATCAGCCACGTGATCAGTGCATGATAGCCACGTGATCAGTGCATGATCAGTCATGTGATCAGTCATGCATTGATCACGTATCAGTGCATGATCATCCACGTGATCAGTGCATGATCAGCCACGTGATCAGTGCATGATCAATCACGTGATCAGTGCATGATCAGTCACGTGATCAGTGCATGACAGTAGAATCAGTCATGCATGTCAGCACGTGATCAGTGCATGATAGCCACGTGATCAGTGCATGATCAGTCACGTGATCAGTGTATGATCAGTCACGTGATCAGTGCATGATAGCTACATGATCAGTGCATGATCAGCCACGTGATCAGTGCATGATAGCCACGTGATCAGTGCATGATCAGTCACGTGATCAGTGCATGATCAGTCACGGTATCAGTGCATGATCAGCCACGTGATCAGTGCATGATAGCCACGTGATCAGTGCATGATCAGTCACGTGATCAGTGCATGATCAGTCACGTGATCAGTGCATGATCAGCCACGTGATCAGTGCATGATCAGCCACGTGATCAGTGCATGATCAGTCACGTGATCAGTGCATGATCAGTCACGTGATCAGTACATGGTAGCTACGTGATCAGTGCATGATCAGCCACGTGATCAGTGCATGATAGCCACGTGATCAGTGCATGATCAGTCACGTGATCAGTGCATGATCACTCACGTGATCAGTGCATGATCAGTCACGTGATCAGTGCATGATCAGCCACGTGATCAGTGCATGATCAGTCACATGATCAGTGCATGATCATCCACGTGATCAGTGCATGATCAGTTATGTGATCAGTGCATGATATAGACGTGATCAGTGCATGATCAGTCACGTGATCAGTGCATGATAGCCACGTGATCAGTGCATGATCAGTCACCTGATCAGTGTATGATCAGTCACGTGATCAGTGCATGTAGCTACATGATCAGTGCATGATCAGCCACGTGATCAGTGCATGATAGCCACGTGATCAGTGCATGATAGTCACGTGATCAGTGCATGATCAGTCACGTATCAGTGCATGATCAGCCACGTGATCAGTGCATGATCAGCCACGTGATCAGTGCATGATAGCCATGTGATCAGTGCATGATCAGTCACGTGATCAGTGCATGATCAGGCACGTGATCAGTGTATGATCAGCCACGTGATCAGTGCATGATAGCCACGTGATCAGTGCATGATCAGTCACGTGATGGGTGTATGATCAGTCATCAGCCGGTACATGGTAGCTACATGATCATTGCATGATCAGCCACGTGAGTAGTGCATGATAGCCACGTGATCAGTGCATGATCAGTCACGTGATCAGTGCATGATCAGTCATGTAATCAGTGCATGATCAGGCACGTGATCAGTGTATGATCAGCCAAGTGATCAGTGCATGATAGCCACGTGATCAGTGCATGATCAGTCACGTGATCAGTGCATGATCAGTCATGATCAGTGCATGATCAGCCACGTGATCAGTGCATGATCAGCCACGTGATCAGTGCATGATCAGTCACGTGATCAGTGCATGATCAGTCACGTGATCAGTGCATGATAGCTACGTGATCAGTGCATGATCAGCCACATGATCAGTGCATGATAGCCACGTGATCAGTGCATGATCAGTCACGTGATCAGTGCATGATCACTCACGTGATCAGTGCATGATCAGTCACGTGATCAGTGCATGATCAATTACGTGATCAGTGCATGATCAGTCACGTGATCAGTACATGGTAGCTACGTGATCATTGCATGATCAGCCACGTGATCAGTGCATGATAGCCACGTGATCAGTGCATGATAGCCACGTGATCAGTGCATGATCAGTCATGTGATACGTGTGTGATCAGCCACGTGATCAGTGCATGATATCCACGTGATCAGTGCATGATAGCCACGTGATCAGTGCATGATAGCCACGTGATCAGTGCATGATCAGTCACGTGATACATGTGTGATCAGCCACGTGATCAGTGCATGATGAGCCACGTGATCAGTGCAGGATCAATTACGTGATCAGTGCATGATCAGTCACGTGACCAGTACATGGTTGCTACGTGATCGTTGCATGATCAGCCACGTGAGCAGAGCATGATAGCCACGTGATCAGTGCATGATCAGTCACGTGATCAGTACATGATCAGTCACGTGAACAGTGCATGATCATTTACGTGATCTGTGCATGATCAGTCACGTGACCAGTATATGGTAGCTATGTGATCATTCCATGACGAGCCACGTGAGCAGTGCATGATAGCCACGTGATGTGTGCATGATGAGTTACGTGAGCAGAGTATGATCAGCCACGTGATCAGTGCATGAGTGCCACGTGATCAGTGCATGATATGTCACGTGACAGGTGTGTGATCAGCCACGTGAACAGTGCATGTTCAGCCACGTGATCAGTGCATGATAGCCACGTGATCAGTGCATGATCAGTTACGTGAGCAGTGTATGATCAGCCACGTGATCAGTGCATGGTCAGACACGTGAACAGTGTATGATCAGCCACGTGATCAGTGCATGATATCCAAGTGATCAGTGCATGATCATCACGTGATCAGTGTATGATCAGCCACGTGAACAGTGCATGCTCAGTCACGTGATCAGGGCCTGCTGAGCTGCGTGATTACTGTCTGCTCATCTGCTTGACAATTGCCAGCTGAGCTGCACGATTCCTGCCTGTCATCTGCTTGACAATTGCCAGCTGTGCTGCGTAATTCCTGCCTGCTCAGCTGCTTGATTATTGCCAGCTGAGCAGCATGATTCCTCACAGCTGAGTTCCATGATTATTGCCTGCTGACTGTATGATTCGTGCCTACTCAGCTCTTTGTTTATTGCCTCCAGAGGCACATGATCAGTGTATGATAGCAAACATGATCAGCGCATGATCAGTCACATGATCAGCGCCATTAAGTCACGTGATCACTACATGATAGTCATGTGATCAGTCCATGCTCAGTCACGGTATCAGTGCATGATCAGCCACGTGATCAGTGCATGATCAGCCACGTGATCAGTTCATGATAGCCATGTGATCAGTGCATGATTTGTCACGTGATCTGTGCATGATCAGGCAGGTGATCAGTGCATGATCAGTCACGTGATCAGTGCATGATCAGTCACGTGATCAGTGCATGATCAGTCACGTGATCAGTGCATGATCAGCCACGTGATCAGTGCATGATCAGCCACGTGATCAGTGCATGATCAATTACGTGATCAGTGCATGATCAGTCACGTGATCATATGGTAGCTACGTGATCAGTGCATGATCAGCCACGTGAGCATGTATGATAGCCACGTGATCAGTGCATGATCAGTCACGTGATCAGTGCATGATCAGTCACGTGATCAGTGCATGATCAGTCACGTGATCAGTGCATGATCAATTACGTGATCAGTGCATGATCAGTCACGTGATCAGTGCATGGTAGCTACGTGATCATTGCATGATCAGCCACGTGATCAGTGCATGATAGCCACGTGATCAGTGCATGATCAGTCACGTGATCAGTGCATGATCATCCGGGTGATCAGTGCATGATCAGTCATGTGATCAGTGCATGATAGCACGTGATCAGTGCATGATCAGTCACGTGATCAGTGCATGATAGCCACGTGATCAGTGCATGATCAGTCACGTGATCAGTGCATGATCAGTCACGTGATCAGTGCATGATCAGCCACGTGATCAGTGCATGATCAGTCACGTGATCAGTGCATGATCAGCCACGTGATCAGTGCATGATCAGTCACGTGATCAGTGCATGATATCCACGTGTGATCAGTGCATGATCAGCCACGTGATCAGTGCATGATAGCCACGTGATCAGTGCATGATCAGTCACGTGATCAGTGCATGATCAGTCACGTGACCAGTACATGATAGCTACATGATCATTGCATGATCAGCCACGTGTGATCAGTGCATGATAGCCACGTGATCAGTGCATGATAGTCACGTGATCAGTGCATGATCAGTCACGTGATCAGTGCATGATCAGCCACGTGATCAGTGCATGATCCATCAGTGATCAGTGCATGATAGCCACGTGATCAGTGCATGATCAGTCACGTGATCAGTGCATGATCAGTCACGTGATCAGTGCATGATCAGCCACGTGATCAGTGCATGATAGCCACGTGATCAGTGCATGATGTCACCTGATCAGTGCATGATCAGTCACTGACCAGTACATGGTAGCTACATGATCATTGCATGATCAGCCACGTGATAGTGCATGATAGCCACGTGATCAGTGCATGATAGTCACGTGATCAGTGCATGATCAGTCACGTATCAGTGCATGATCAGCCACGTGATCAGTGCATGATCAGCCACGTGATCAGTGCATGATAGCTACGTGATCAGTGCATGATCAGTCACGTGATCAGTGCATGATCAGTCACGTGATCAGTGTATGATCAGCCACGTGATCAGTGCATGATAGCCACGTGATCAGTGCATGATCAGTCACGTGATCAGTGCATGATCAGTCACGTGACCAGTGCATGGTAGCTACATGATCAGTGCATGATCAGCCACGTGATCAGTGCATGATAGCCACGTGATCAGTGCATGATCAGTCACGTGATCAGTGCATGATCAGTCACGTGAACAGTGCATGATCAGTCACGTGATCAGTGCATGATCAGCCACGTGATCAGTGCATGATCTGTCACGTGATCAGTGCATGATCATCCACGTGATCAGTGCATGATCAGTCATGTGATCAGTGCATGATATAGACGTGATCAGTGCATGATCAGTCAGTGATCATATGATAGCCACGTGATCAGTGCATGATCAGTCACGTGATCAGTGTATGATCATTCATGATCAGTACATGATAGCTACATGATCAGTGCATGATCAGCCACGTGATCAGTGCATGATAGCCACGTGATCAGTGCATGATAGTCATGTGATCAGTGCATGATCAGTCACGTGATCAGTGCATGATCAGCCGTGATCAGTGCATGATCAGCCACGTGATCAGTGCATGATAGCCACGTGATCAGTGCATGATCAGTCACGTGATCAGTGCATGATCAGGCACGTGATCAGTGCATGATCAGCCACGTGATCAGTGCATGATAGCCACGTGATCAGTGCATGATCAGTCACCTGATGGGTGTATGATCAGTCACTGACCAGTGCATGGTAGCTACATGATCAGTGCATGATCAGCCACGTGATAGTGCATGATAGCCACGTGATCAGTGCATGATCAGTCACGTGATCAGTGCATGATCAGTCATGTGATCAGTGCATGATCAGTCACGTGATCAGTGCATGATCAGTCACGTGATCAGTGCATGATCAGCCACGTGATCAGTGCATGATCAGCCACGTGATCAGTGCATGATCAGTTACGTGATCAGTGCATGATCAGTCACGTGATCAGTGCATGGTAGCCACGTGATCAGTGCATGATCAGCCACGTGATCAGTGCATGATAGCCACGTGATCAGTGCATGATCAGTCACGTGATCAGTGCATGATCAGTCACGTGATCAGTGCATGATCAGCCACGTGATCAGTGCATGATCAGCCACGTGATCAGTGCATGATCAGTCACGTGATCAGTGCATGGTAGCTACGTGATCATTGCATGATCAGCCACGTGATCAGTGCATGATAGCCACGTGATCAGTGCATGATAGCCACGTGATCAGTGCATGATCAGTCATGTGTACGTGTGTGATCAGCCACGTGATCAGTGCATGATATCCACGTGATCAGTGCATGATAGCCACGTGATCAGTGCATGATAGCCACGTGATCAGTGCATGATCAGTCACGTGATCATGTGTGATCAGCCACGTGATCAGTGCATGATGAGCCACGTGATCAGTGCAGGATCAATTACGTGATCAGTGCATGATCAGTCACGTGACCAGTACATGGTTGCTACGTGATCATTGCATGATCAGCCACGTGAGCAGAGCATGATAGCCACGTGATCAGTGCATGATCAGTCACGTGATCAGTACATGATCAGTCACGTGAACAGTGCATGATCATTTACGTGATCTGTGCATGATCAGTCACGTGACCAGTATATGGTAGCTACGTGATCATTCCATGACGAGCCACGTGAGCAGTGCATGATAGCCACGTGATGTGTGCATGATGAGTTACGTGAGCAGAGTATGATCAGCCACGTGATCAGTGCATGAGTGCCACGTGATCAGTGCATGATATGTCACGTGACAGGTGTGTGATCAGCCACGTGAACAGTGCATGTTCAGCCACGTGATCAGTGCATGATAGCCACGTGATCAGTGCATGATCAGTTACGTGAGCAGTGTATGATCAGCCACGTGATCAGTGCATGGTCAGACACGTGAACAGTGTATGATCAGCCACGTGATCAGTGCATGATATCCAAGTGATCAGTGCATGATCATCACGTGATCAGTGTATGATCAGCCACGTGAACAGTGCATGCTCAGTCACGTGATCAGGGCCTGCTGAGCTGCGTGATTACTGTCTGCTCATCTGCTTGACAATTGCCAGCTGAGCTGCACGATTCCTGCCTGTCATCTGCTTGACAATTGCCAGCTGTGCTGCGTAATTCCTGCCTGCTCAGCTGCTTGATTATTGCCAGCTGAGCAGCATGATTCCTCACAGCTGAGTTCCATGATTATTGCCTGCTGACTGTTTGATTCGTGCCTACTCAGCTCTTTGTTTATTGCCTCCAGAGGCACATGATCAGTGTATGATAGCAAACATGATCAGTGCATGATCAGTCACATGATCAGCGCCATTAAGTCACGTGATCACTACATGATAGTCATGTGATCAGTCCATGCTCAGTCACGGTATCAGTGCATGATCAGCCACGTGATCAGTGCATGATCAGCCAGGTGATCAGTGCATGATAGCCATGTGATCAGTGCATGATCAGTCACGTGATCAGTGCATGATCAGTCAGGTGATCAGTGCATGATCAGCCACGTGATCAGTGCATGATCAGTCACGTGATCAGTGCATGATCAGTCACGTGATCAGTGCATGATCAGCCACGTGATCAGTGCATGATCAGCCACGTGATCAGTGCATGATCAGTCACGTGATCAGTGCATGATCAGTCACGTGACCAGTACATGGTAGCTACGTGATCAGTGCATGATCAGCCACGTGAGCAGTGCATGATAGCCACGTGATCAGTGCATGATCAGTCACGTGATCAGTGCATGATCAGTCACGTGATCAGTGCATGATCAGCCACGTGATCAGTGCATGATCAATCACGTGATCAGTGCATGATCAGTCACGTGATCAGTGCATGATAGCTACGTGATCAGTGCATGATCAGCCACGTGATCAGTGCATGATAGCCACGTGATCAGTGCATGATCAGTCACATGATCAGTGCATGATCATCCACGTGATCAGTGCATGATCAGTCATGTGATCAGTGCATGATATAGACCAGTCAGTGCATGATCAGTCACGTGATCAGTGCATGATAGCCACGTGATCAGTGCATGATCAGTCACGTGATCAGTGCATGATCAGTCACGTGATCAGTGCATGATCAGCCACGTGATCAGTGCATGATCAGTCACGTGATCAGTGCATGATCAGCCACGTGATCAGTGCATGATCAGTCACGTGATCAGTGCATGATATAGACGTGATCAGTGCATGATCAGTCACGTGATCAGTGCATGATAGCCACGTGATCAGTGCATGATCAGTCACGTGATCAGTGCATGATCAGTCACGTGATCAGTGCATGATAGCTACGTGATCAGTGCATGATCAGCCACGTGATAGTGCATGATAGCCACGTGATCAGTGCATGATCAGTCACGTGATCAGTGCATGATCAGTCACGTGATCAGTGCATGATCAGCCACGTGATCAGTGCATGATCAGCCACGTGATCAGTGCATGATGCTTCATGATCAGTGCATGATCAGTCACGTGATCTGTGCATGAGCAGGCACGTGATCAGTGCATGATCAGCCACGTGATCAGTGCATGATAGCCACGTGATCAGTGCATGATCAGTCACGTGATCAGTGTATGATCAGTCACTGATCAGTACATGGTAGCTACATGATCAGTGCATGATCAGCCACGTGATCAGTGCATGATAGCCACGTGATCAGTGCATGATCAGTCATGTGATCAGTGCATGATCAGTCACGTGATCAGTGCATGATCAGCCACGTGATCAGTGCATGATAGCCACGTGATCAGTGCATGATCAGTCACGTGATCAGTGCATGATCAGGCACGTGATCAGTGCATGATCAGCCACGTGATCAGTGCATGATAGCCACGTGATCAGTGCATGATCATCACCTGATCAGTGCATGATCAGTCACGTGACCAGTACATGGTAGCTACGTGATCATTGCATGATCAGCCACGTGATCAGTGCATGATAGCCACGTGATCAGTGCATGATCAGTCACGTGATCAGTGCATGATCAGTCACGTGATCAGTGCATGATCAGTCACGTGATCAGTGCATGATCAGCCACGTGATCAGTGCATGATCAGTCCATGATCAGTGTATGATCATCACGTGATCAGTGCATGATCAGTCATGTGATCAGTGCATGATATAGACGTGATCAGTGCATGATCAGTCACGTGATCAGTGCATGATAGCCACGTGATCAGTGCATGATCAGTCACGTGATCAGTGTATGATCAGTCACGTGACCAGTGCATGGTAGCTACGTGATCATTGCATGATCAGCCACGTGATCAGTGCATGATAGCCACGTGATCAGTGCATGATAGTCACGTGATCAGTGCATGATCAGTCACGTGATCAGTGCATGATCAGCCACGTGATCAGTGCATGATCAGCCACGTGATCAGTGCATGATAGCTATGTGATCAGTGCATGATCAGTCACGTGATCAGTGCATGATCAGGCACGTGATCAGTGCATGATCAGCCACGTGATCAGTGCATGATAGCACGTGATCAGTGCATGATCAGTCACCTGATCAGTGTATGATCAGTCACTGACCAGTACATGGTAGCTACATGATCATTGCATGATCAGCCACGTGAGTAGTGCATGATAGCCACGTGATCAGTGCATGATCAGTCACGTGATCAGTGCATGATCAGTCATGTGATCAGTGCATGATCAGTCACGTGATCAGTGCATGATCAGCCACGTGATCAGTGCATGATAGCCACGTGATCAGTGCATGATCAGTCACGTGATCAGTGCATGATCAGTCACGTGATCAGTGCATGATCAGCCACGTGATCAGTGCATGATCAGCCACGTGATCAGTGCATGATCAATTACGTGATCAGTGCATGATCAGTCACGTGATCCAGTATGGTAGCTACGTGATCAGTGCATGATCAGCCACGTGATCAGTGCATGATAGCCACGTGATCAGTGCATGATCAGTCACGTGATCAGTGCATGATCAGTCACGTGATCAGTGCATGATCAGTCACGTGATCAGTGCATGATCAATTACGTGATCAGTGCATGATCAGTCACGTGATCAGTGCATGATCAGCTACGTCATTGCATGATCAGCCACGTGATCAGTGCATGATAGCCACGTGATCAGTGCATGATAGCCACGTGATCAGTGCATGATCAGTCATGTGATACGTGTGTGATCAGCCACGTGATCAGTGCATGATATCCACGTGATCAGTGCATGATAGCCACGTGATCAGTGCATGATAGCCACGTGATCAGTGCATGATCAGTCACGTGATACATGTGTGATCAGCCACGTGATCAGTGCATGATGAGCCACGTGATCAGTGCAGGATCAATTACGTGATCAGTGCATGATCAGTCACGATGACAGTACATGGTTGCTACGTGATCGTTGCATGATCAGCCACGTGAGCAGAGCATGATAGCCACGTGATCAGTGCATGATCAGTCACGTGATCAGTACATGATCAGTCACGTGAACAGTGCATGATCATTTACGTGATCTGTGCATGATCAGTCACGTGACAGTATGGTAGCTACGTGATCATTCCATGACGAGCCACGTGAGCAGTGCATGATAGCCACGTGATGTGTGCATGATGAGTTACGTGAGCAGAGTATGATCAGCCACGTGATCAGTGCATGAGTGCCACGTGATCAGTGCATGATATGTCACGTGACAGGTGTGTGATCAGCCACGTGAACAGTGCATGTTCAGCCACGTGATCAGTGCATGATAGCCACGTGATCAGTGCATGATCAGTTACGTGAGCAGTGTATGATCAGCCACGTGATCAGTGCATGGTCAGACACGTGAACAGTGTATGATCAGCCACGTGATCAGTGCATGATATCCAAGTGATCAGTGCATGATCATCACGTGATCAGTGTATGATCAGCCACGTGAACAGTGCATGCTCAGTCACGTGATCAGGGCCTGCTGAGCTGCGTGATTACTGTCTGCTCATCTGCTTGACAATTGCCAGCTGAGCTGCACGATTCCTGCCTGTCATCTGCTTGACAATTGCCAGCTGTGCTGCGTAATTCCTGCCTGCTCAGCTGCTTGATTATTGCCAGCTGAGCAGCATGATTCCTCACAGCTGAGTTCCATGATTATTGCCTGCTGACTGTATGATTCGTGCCTACTCAGCTCTTTGTTTATTGCCTCCAGAGGCACATGATCAGTGTATGATAGCAAACATGATCAGTGCATGATCAGTCACATGATCAGCGCCATTAAGTCACGTGATCACTACATGATAGTCATGTGATCAGTCCATGCTCAGTCACGGTATCAGTGCATGATCAGCCACGTGATCAGTGCATGATCAGCCAGGTGATCAGTTCATGATAGCCATGTGATCAGTGCATGATTTGTCATGATCAGTGCATGATCAGGCAGGTGATCAGTGCATGATCAGTCACGTGATCAGTGCATGATCAGTCACGTGATCAGTGCATGATCAGCCACGTGATCAGTGCATGATCAGCCACGTGATCAGTGCATGATCAGTCACGTGATCAGTGCATGATCAGTCACGTGACCAGTACATGGTAGCTACGTGATCATTGCATGATCAGCCACGTGAGCAGTGCATGATAGCCACGTGATCAGTGCATGATCAGTCACGTGATCAGTGCATGATCAGTCACGTGATCAGTGCATGATCAGTCACGTGATCAGTGCATGATCAATTACGTGATCAGTGCATGATCAGTCACGTGATCAGTGCATGATAGCTACGTGATCAGTGCATGATCAGCCACGTGATCAGTGCATGATAGCCACGTGATCAGTGCATGATCAGTCACATGATCAGTGCATGATCATCCACGTGATCAGTGCATGATCAGTCATGTGATCAGTGCATGATATAGACGTGATCAGTGCATGATCAGTACGTGATCAGTGCATGATCAGCCACGTGATCAGTGCATGATGTGACAGTCAGTGCATGATCAGTCACGTGATCAGTGCATGATCAGCCACGTGATCAGTGCATGATAGCCACTGATCAGTGCATGATCAGCCACGTGATCAGTGCATGATCAGTCACGTGATCAGTGTATGATCAGCCACGTGATCAGTGCATGATCAGTCACGTGATCAGTGCATGATCAGCCACGTGATCAGTGCATGATCAGTCACATGATCAGTGCATGATCAGCCACGTGATCAGTGCATGATCAGTCACGTGATCAGTGCATGATCAGACGTGATCAGTGCATGATCAGTCACGTGATCAGTGTATGATCAGCCACGTGATCAGTGCATGATAGCCAGTGAATGAGTGCATGATAGCCAGTGATCAGTGCATGATCAGTCACGTGATCAGTGCATGATCAGCCACGTGATCAGTGCATGATAGCCACTGATCAGTGCATGATCAGCCACGTGATCAGTGCATGATCAGCCACGTGATCAGTGCATGATAGCCACGTGATCAGTGCATGATCAGTCACGTGATCAGTGCATGATCAGGCACGTGATGATCAGTATGATCAGCCACGTGATCAGTGCATGATAGCCACGTGATCAGTGCATGATCAGTCACGTGATCAGTGCATGATCAGTCACGTGATCAGTGCATGATCAGCCACGTGATCAGTGCATGATCAGCCACGTGATCAGTGCATGATCAGCCACGTGATCAGTGCATGATCAGTCACGTGATCAGTGCATGATCAGTCACGTGATCAGTGCATGATCAGCCACGTGATCAGTGCATGATAGCCACGTGATCAGTGCATGATCAGCCACGTGATCAGTGCATGATAGCCACGTGATCAGTGCATGATCAGCCACGTGATCAGTGCATGATCAGTCACGTGATCAGTGCATGATCAGTCACGTGATCAGTGCATGATCAGCCACGTGATCAGTGCATGATCAGCCACGTGATCAGTGCATGATCAGCACGTGATCAGTGCATGATCAGCCACGTGATCAGTGCATGATCAGTCACGTGATCAGTGCATGATCAGTCACGTGATCAGTGCATGATCAGTCACGTGATCAGTGCATGATCTACCGTGATCAGTGCATGATAGCCACGTGATCAGTGCATGATAGCCACGTGATCAGTGCATGATCAGTCACGTGATCAGTGCATGATCAGCCACGTGATCAGTGCATGATAGCCACGTGATCAGTGCATGATCAGCACGTGATCAGTGCATGATCAGCCACGTGATCAGTGCATGATCAGCCACGTGATCAGTGCATGATCAGCCACGTGATCAGTGCATGATCAGCCACGTGATCAGTGCATGATCAGCCACGTGATCAGTGCATGATCAGACACGTGAACAGTGTATGATCAGCCACGTGATCAGTGCATGATAGCCACGTGATCAGTGCATGATCAGTCACGTGATCAGTGTATGATCAGCCACGTGAACAGTGCATGCTCAGTCACGTGATCAGGGCCTGCTGAGCTGCGTGATTACTGTCTGCTCATCTGCTTGACAATTGCCAGCTGAGCTGCACGATTCCTGCCTGTCATCTGCTTGACAATTGCCAGCTGTGCTGCGTAATTCCTGCCTGCTCAGCTGCTTGATTATTGCCAGCTGAGCAGCATGATTCCTCACAGCTGAGTTCCATGATTATTGCCTGCTGACTGTTTGATTCGTGCCTACTCAGCTCTTTGTTTATTGCCTCCAGAGGCACATGATCAGTGTATGATAGCAAACATGATCAGTGCATGATCAGTCACATGATCAGCGCCATTAAGTCACGTGATCACTACATGATAGTCATGTGATCAGTCCATGCTCAGTCACGGTATCAGTGCATGATCAGCCACGTGATCAGTGCATGATCAGCCACGTGATCAGTGCATGATCAGCCACGTGATCAGTGCATGATCAGTCACGTGATCAGTGCATGATCAGGCACGTGATCAGTGCATGATCAGCCACGTGATCAGTGCATGATAGCCACGTGATCAGTGCATGATCAGTCACCTGATGGGTGTATGATCAGTCACGTGACCAGTACATGGTAGCTACATGATCATTGCATGATCAGCCACGTGAGTAGTGCATGATAGCCACGTGATCAGTGCATGATCAGTCACGTGATCAGTGCATGATCAGTCATGTGATCAGTGCATGATCAGCCACGTGATCAGTGCATGATCAGCCACGTGATCAGTGCATGATAGCCACGTGATCAGTGCATGATCAGTCACGTGATCAGTGCATGATCAGTCACGTGATCAGTGCATGATCAGCCACGTGATCAGTGCATGATCAGCCACGTGATCAGTGCATGATCAGTCACGTGATCAGTGCATGATCAGTCACGTGATCAGTACATGATAGCTACGTGATTGCATGATCAGCCACGTGATCAGTGCATGATAGCCACGTGATCAGTGCATGATCAGCCACGTGATCAGTGCATGATCAGTCACGTGATCAGTGCATGATCAGTCACGTGATCAGTGCATGATCAGCCACGTGATCAGTGCATGATCAGCCACGTGATCAGTGCATGATAGCCACGTGATCAGTGCATGATCAGTCACGTGATCAGTGCATGATCAGCCACGTGATCAGTGCATGATCAGTCACGTGATCAGTGCATGATCAGCCACGTGATCAGTGCATGATCAGCCACGTGATCAGTGCATGATATAGACGTGATCAGTGCATGATCAGTCACGTGATCAGTGCATGATCAGCCACGTGATCAGTGCATGATCAGTCACGTGATCAGTGCATGATCAGTCACGTGATCAGTGCATGATCAGCCACGTGATCAGTGCATGATCAGTCACGTGATCAGTGCATGATCAGCCACGTGATCAGTGCATGATCAGTCACGTGATCAGTGCATGATATAGACGTGATCAGTGCATGATCAGTCACGTGATCAGTGCATGATAGCCACGTGATCAGTGCATGATCATTCACGTGATCAGTGCATGATCAGTCACATGACCAGTTTGTAGCTACATGATCAGTGCATGATCAGCCACGTGATCAGTGCATGATAGCCACGTGATCAGTGCATGATCAGTCACGTGATCAGTGCATGATCAGTCACGTATCAGTGCATGATCAGCCACGTGATCAGTGCATGATCAGTCACGTGATCAGTGCATGATAGCCACGTGATCAGTGCATGATCAGTCACGTGATCAGTGCATGATCAGGCACGTGATCAGTGCATGATCAGCCACGTGATCAGTGCATGATAGCCACGTGATCAGTGCATGATCAGTCACGTGATCAGTGCATGATCAGTCACGTGACCAGTACATGGTAGCTACGTGATCAGTGCATGATCAGCCACGTGATCAGTGCATGATAGCCACGTGATCAGTGCATGATCAGTCACGTGATCAGTGCATGATCAGTCACGTGATCAGTGCATGATCAGCCACGTGATCAGTGCATGATCAGCCACGTGATCAGTGCATGATAGTCACGTGATCAGTGCATGATCAGTCACGTGATCAGTGCATGATCAGCCACGTGATCAGTGCATGATAGCCACGTGATCAGTGCATGATCAGTCACGTGATCAGTGCATGATCAGTCACGTGACCAGTACATGCTAGCACGTGATCAGTGCATGATCAGCCACGTGATCAGTGCATGATAGCCACGTGATCAGTGCATGATCAGTCACGTGATCAGTGCATGATCAGTCACGTGATCAGTGCATGATCAGTCACGTGATCAGTGCATGATCAGTCACGTGATCAGTGCATGATCAGTCACGTGATCAGTGCATGATCAGCCACGTGATCAGTGCATGATCAGTCACGTGATCAGTGCATGATCAGACGTGATCAGTGCATGATCAGTCACGTGATCAGTGCATGATAGCCACGTGATCAGTGCATGATCAGTCACGTGATCAGTGCATGATCAGTCACGTGATCAGTGCATGATAGCTACGTGATCAGTGCATGATCAGCCACGTGATAGTGCATGATAGCCACGTGATCAGTGCATGATAGTCACGTGATCAGTGCATGATCAGTCACGTGATCAGTGCATGATCAGCCACGTGATCAGTGCATGATCAGCCACGTGATCAGTGCATGATAGCCACGTGATCAGTGCATGATCAGTCACGTGATCAGTGCATGATCAGGCACGTGATCAGTGCATGATCAGCCACGTGATCAGTGCATGATAGCCACGTGATCAGTGCATGATCAGTCACTGATCAGTGCATGATCAGTCACTGACCAGTACATGGTAGCTACATGATCATTGCATGATCAGCCACGTGATCAGTGCATGATAGCCACGTGATCAGTGCATGATCAGTCACGTGATCAGTGCATGATCAGTCATGTGATCAGTGCATGATCAGCCACGTGATCAGTGCATGATCAGCCACGTGATCAGTGCATGATAGCCACGTGATCAGTGCATGATCAGTCACGTGATCAGTGCATGATCAGTCACGTGATCAGTGCATGATCAGCCACGTGATCAGTGCATGATCAGCCACGTGATCAGTGCATGATCAGTCACGTGATCAGTGCATGATCAGTCACGTGATCAGTGCATGGTAGCTACGTGATCAGTGCATGATCAGCCACGTGATCAGTGCATGATAGCCACGTGATCAGTGCATGATCAGTCACGTGATCAGTGCATGATCAGTCACGTGATCAGTGCATGATCAGTCACGTGATCAGTGCATGATCAGCCACGTGATCAGTGCATGATCAGTCACGTGATCAGTGCATGATAGCTACGTGATCAGTGCATGATCAGCCACGTGATCAGTGCATGATAGCCACGTGATCAGTGCATGATAGCCACGTGATCAGTGCATGATCAGTCATGTGATACGTGTGTGATCAGCCACGTGATCAGTGCATGATATCCACGTGATCAGTGCATGATAGCCACGTGATCAGTGCATGATAGCCACGTGATCAGTGCATGATCAGTCACGTGATACATGTGATCAGCCACGTGATCAGTGCATGATGAGCCACGTGATCAGTGCAGGATCAATTACGTGATCAGTGCATGATCAGTCACGTGACCAGTACATGGTTGCTACGTGATCGTTGCATGATCAGCCACGTGAGCAGAGCATGATAGCCACGTGATCAGTGCATGATCAGTCACGTGATCAGTACATGATCAGTCACGTGAACAGTGCATGATCATTTACGTGATCTGTGCATGATCAGTCACGTGACCAGTATATGGTAGCTACGTGATCATTCCATGACGAGCCACGTGAGCAGTGCATGATAGCCACGTGATGTGTGCATGATGAGTTACGTGAGCAGAGTATGATCAGCCACGTGATCAGTGCATGAGTGCCACGTGATCAGTGCATGATATGTCACGTGACAGGTGTGTGATCAGCCACGTGAACAGTGCATGTTCAGCCACGTGATCAGTGCATGATAGCCACGTGATCAGTGCATGATCAGTTACGTGAGCAGTGTATGATCAGCCACGTGATCAGTGCATGGTCAGACACGTGAACAGTGTATGATCAGCCACGTGATCAGTGCATGATATCCAAGTGATCAGTGCATGATCATCACGTGATCAGTGTATGATCAGCCACGTGAACAGTGCATGCTCAGTCACGTGATCAGGGCCTGCTGAGCTGCGTGATTACTGTCTGCTCATCTGCTTGACAATTGCCAGCTGAGCTGCACGATTCCTGCCTGTCATCTGCTTGACAATTGCCAGCTGTGCTGCGTAATTCCTGCCTGCTCAGCTGCTTGATTATTGCCAGCTGAGCAGCATGATTCCTCACAGCTGAGTTCCATGATTATTGCCTGCTGACTGTTTGATTCGTGCCTACTCAGCTCTTTGTTTATTGCCTCCAGAGGCACATGATCAGTGTATGATAGCAAACATGATCAGTGCATGATCAGTCACATGATCAGCGCCATTAAGTCACGTGATCACTACATGATAGTCATGTGATCAGTCCATGCTCAGTCACGGTATCAGTGCATGATCAGCCACGTGATCAGTGCATGATCAGCCACGTGATCAGTTCATGATAGCCATGTGATCAGTGCATGATCAGTCACGTGATCAGTGCATGATCAGTCACGTGATCAGTGCATGATCAGTCACGTGATCAGTGCATGATCAGTCACGTGATCAGTGCATGATCAGCCACGTGATCAGTGCATGATCAGCCACGTGATCAGTGCATGATCAGTCACGTGATCAGTGCATGATCAGTCACGTGACCAGTACATGGTAGCTACGTGATCAGTGCATGATCAGCCACGTGATCAGTGCATGATAGCCACGTGATCAGTGCATGATCAGTCACGTGATCAGTGCATGATCAGTCACGTGATCAGTGCATGATCAGTCACGTGATCAGTGCATGATCAATTACGTGATCAGTGCATGATCAGTCACGTGATCAGTGCATGATAGCTACGTGATCAGTGCATGATCAGCCACGTGATCAGTGCATGATAGCCACGTGATCAGTGCATGATCAGCACATGATCAGTGCATGATCATCCACGTGATCAGTGCATGATCAGTCATGATCAGTGCATGATATAGACGTGATCAGTGCATGATCAGTCACGTGATCAGTGCATGATCAGCCACGTGATCAGTGCATGATAGCCAGTGATCAGTGCATGATCAGTCACGTGATCAGTGCATGATCAGCCACGTGATCAGTGCATGATAGCCACGTGATCAGTGCATGATCAGCGTGATCAGTGCATGATCAGTCACGTGATCAGTGCATGATCAGCCACGTGATCAGTGCATGATCAGTCACGTGATCAGTGCATGATCAGCCACGTGATCAGTGCATGATCAGTCACATGATCAGTGCATGATCATCCACGTGATCAGTGCATGATCAGTCACGTGATCAGTGCATGATATAGACGTGATCAGTGCATGATCAGTCTGTGATCAGTGCATGATCAGCCACGTGATCAGTGCATGATAGCCAGTGAATCAGTGCATGATAGCCAGTGATCAGTGCATGATCAGTCACGTGATCAGTGCATGATCAGCCACGTGATCAGTGCATGATAGCCACGTGATCAGTGCATGATCAGCCACGTGATCAGTGCATGATCAGCCACGTGATCAGTGCATGATAGCCACGTGATCAGTGCATGATCAGTCACGTGATCAGTGCATGATCAGGCACGTGATCAGTGCATGATCAGCCACGTGATCAGTGCATGATAGCCACGTGATCAGTGCATGATCAGTCACGTGATCAGTGCATGATCAGTCACGTGACCAGTACATGGTAGCTACGTGATCATGCATGATCAGCCACGTGATCAGTGCATGATAGCCACGTGATCAGTGCATGATCAGTCACGTGATCAGTGCATGATCAGTCACGTGATCAGTGCATGATCAGTCACGTGATCAGTGCATGATAGCCACGTGATCAGTGCATGATCAGCCACGTGATCAGTGCATGATAGCCACGTGATCAGTGCATGATCAGCCACGTGATCAGTGCATGATCAGTCACGTGATCAGTACATGATAGCTACGTGATCATTGCATGATCAGCCACGTGATCAGTGCATGATAGCCACGTGATCAGTGCATGATCAGTCACATGATCAGTGTGATCATCCACGTGATCAGTGCATGGGCAGTCACGTGATCAGTGCATGATATAGACGTGATCAGTGCATGATCAGTCACGTGATCAGTGCATGATCAGCCACGTGATCAGTGCATGATAGCCAGTGAATCAGTGCATGATAGCCAGTGATCAGTGCATGATCAGTCACGTGATCAGTGCATGATCAGCCACGTGATCAGTGCATGATAGCCACGTGATCAGTGCATGATCAGCCACGTGATCAGTGCATGATCAGTCACGTGATCAGTGCATGATCAGCCACGTGATCAGTGCATGATCAGCCACGTGATCAGTGCATGATCAGCCACGTGATCAGTGCATGATCAGCCACGTGATCAGTGCATGATCAGTCACGTGACAGTGTATGATCAGCCACGTGATCAGTGCATGATAGCCACGTGATCAGTGCATGATCAGTCACGTGATCAGTGTATGATCAGCCACGTGAACAGTGCATGCTCAGTCACGTGATCAGGGCCTGCTGAGCTGCGTGATTACTGTCTGCTCATCTGCTTGACAATTGCCAGCTGAGCTGCACGATTCCTGCCTGTCATCTGCTTGACAATTGCCAGCTGTGCTGCGTAATTCCTGCCTGCTCAGCTGCTTGATTATTGCCAGCTGAGCAGCATGATTCCTCACAGCTGAGTTCCATGATTATTGCCTGCTGACTGTTTGATTCGTGCCTACTCAGCTCTTTGTTTATTGCCTCCAGAGGCACATGATCAGTGTATGATAGCAAACATGATCAGCATGATCAGTCACATGATCAGCGCCATTAAGTCACGTGATCACTACATGATAGTCATGTGATCAGTCCATGCTCAGTCACGGTATCAGTGCATGATCAGCCACGTGATCAGTGCATGATCAGCCACGTGATCAGTGCATGATAGCCACGTGATCAGTGCATGATCAGTCACGTGATCAGTGCATGATCAGGCAGGTGATCAGTGCATGATCAGCCACGTGATCAGTGCATGATAGCCACGTGATCAGTGCATGATCAGTCACCTGATGGGTGTATGATCAGTCACGTGACCAGTACATGGTAGCTACATGATCATTGCATGATCAGCCACGTGAGTAGTGCATGATAGCCACGTGATCAGTGCATGATCAGTCACGTGATCAGTGCATGATCAGTCACGTGATCAGTGCATGATAGTCACGTGATCAGTGCATGATCAGCCATGATCAGTGCATGATCAGTCACGTGATCAGTGCATGATCAGCTACGTGATCAGTGCATGATCAGCCACGTGATCAGTGCATGATAGCCACGTGATCAGTGCATGATAGCCACGTGATCAGTGCATGATCAGTCACGTGACCAGTACATGATAGCTACGTGATCAGTGCATGATCAGCCACGTGATCAGTGCATGATAGCCACGTGATCAGTGCATGATCAGTCATGATCAGTGCATGATCATCCGTGATCAGTGCATGATCAGTCACGTGATCAGTGCATGATATAGACGTGATCAGTGCATGATCAGTCACGTGATCAGTGCATGATCAGCCACGTGATCAGTGCATGATAGCCAGTGAATCAGTGCATGATAGCCAGTGATCAGTGCATGATCAGTCACGTGATCAGTGCATGATCAGCCACGTGATCAGTGCATGATAGCCACGTGATCAGTGCATGATCAGCCACGTGATCAGTGCATGATCAGTCACGTGATCAGTGCATGATCAGCCACGTGATCAGTGCATGATCAGCCACGTGATCAGTGCATGATCAGCCACGTGATCAGTGCATGATCAGCCACGTGATCAGTGCATGATCAGTCACGTGATCAGTGTATGATCAGCCACGTGATCAGTGCATGATAGCCACGTGATCAGTGCATGATCAGTCACGTGATCAGTGTATGATCAGCCACGTGAACAGTGCATGCTCAGTCACGTGATCTGGGCCTGCTGAGCTGCGTGATTACTGTCTGCTCATCTGCTTGACAATTGCCAGCTGAGCTGCACGATTCCTGCCTGTCATCTGCTTGACAATTGCCAGCTGTGCTGCGTAATTCCTGCCTGCTCAGCTGCTTGATTATTGCCAGCTGAGCAGCATGATTCCTCACAGCTGAGTTCCATGATTATTGCCTGCTGACTGTTTGATTCGTGCCTACTCAGCTCTTTGTTTATTGCCTCCAGAGGCACATGATCAGTGTATGATAGCAAACATGATCAGCGCATGATCAGTCACATGATCAGCGCCATTAAGTCACGTGATCACTACATGATAGTCATGTGATCAGTCCATGCTCAGTCACGGTATCAGTGCATGATCAGCCACGTGATCAGTGCATGATCAGTCACGTGATCAGTGCATGATCAGCCACGTGATCAGTGCATGATCAGTCACGTGATCAGTGCATGATAGCAGGTGATCAGTGCATGATCAGCCACGTGATCAGTGCATGATAGCCACGTGATCAGTGCATGATCAGTCACCTGATGGGTGTATGATCAGTCACGTGACTGTACATGGTAGCTACATGATCATTGCATGATCAGCCACGTGAGTAGTGCATGATAGCCACGTGATCAGTGCATGATCAGTCACGTGATCAGTGCATGATCAGTCACGTGATCAGTGCATGATCAGTCACGTGATCAGTGCATGATCAGCCACGTGATCAGTGCATGATCAGTCACGTGATCAGTGCATGATAGCCACGTGATCAGTGCATGATCAGCCACGTGATCAGTGCATGATAGCCACGTGATCAGTGCATGATCAGTCACGTGATCAGTGCATGATCATCGGTGATCAGTGCATGATCAGTCACGTGATCAGTGCATGATAAGCCGTGATCAGTGCATGATCAGTCACGTGATCAGTGCATGATCAGCCACGTGATCAGTGCATGATCAGCCAGTGATCAGTGCATGATAGCCACGTGATCAGTGCATGATCAGTCACGTGATCAGTGCATGATCAGCCACGTGATCAGTGCATGATAGCCACGTGATCAGTGCATGATCAGCCACGTGATCAGTGCATGATCAGTCACGTGATCAGTGCATGATCAGCCACGTGATCAGTGCATGATCAGTCACGTGATCAGTGCATGATCAGCCACGTGATCAGTGCATGATAGCCACGTGATCAGTGCATGATCAGTCACGTGATCAGTGCATGATCAGCCACGTGATCAGTGCATGATAGCCACGTGATCAGTGCATGATCAGTTACGTGAGCAGTGTATGATCAGCCACGTGATCAGTGCATGGTCAGACACGTGATCAGTGTATGATCAGCCACGTGATCAGTGCATGATATCCAAGTGATCAGTGCATGATCATCACGTGATCAGTGTATGATCAGCCACGTGAACAGTGCATGCTCAGTCACGTGATCAGGGCCTGCTGAGCTGCGTGATTACTGTCTGCTCATCTGCTTGACAATTGCCAGCTGAGCTGCACGATTCCTGCCTGTCATCTGCTTGACAATTGCCAGCTGTGCTGCGTAATTCCTGCCTGCTCAGCTGCTTGATTATTGCCAGCTGAGCAGCATGATTCCTCACAGCTGAGTTCCATGATTAGCCTGCTGACTGTGATTCGTGCCTACTCAGCTCTTTGTTTATTGCCTCCAGAGGCACATGATCAGTGTATGATAGCAAACATGATCAGTGCATGATCAGTCACATGATCAGCGCCATTAAGTCACGTGATCACTACATGATAGTCATGTGATCAGTCCATGCTCAGTCACGGTATCAGTGCATGATCAGCCACGTGATCAGTGCATGATCAGCCACGTGATCAGTGCATGATCAGCCACGTGATCAGTGCATGATCAGTCACGTGATCAGTGCATGATCAGGCACGTGATCAGTGCATGATCAGTCCACGTGATCAGTGCATGATCAGTCACGTGATCAGTGCATGATCAGTCACGTGATCAGTGCATGATCAGCCACGTGATCAGTGCATGATCAATCACGTGATCAGTGCATGATCAGTCACGTGACCAGTACATGGTAGCTACGTGATCAGTGCATGATCAGCCACGTGATCAGTGCATGATAGCCACGTGATCAGTGCATGATCAGTCACGTGATCAGTGCATGATCAGTCACGTGATCAGTGCATGATCAGCCACGTGATCAGTGCATGATCAATACGTGATCAGTGCATGATCAGTCACGTGATCAGTGCATGGTAGCTACGTGATCAGTGCATGATCAGCCACGTGATCAGTGCATGATAGCCACGTGATCAGTGCATGATCAGTCACGTGATCAGTATGATCATCCGTGATCAGTGCATGATCAGTCATGTGATCAGTGCATGATATAGGCGTGATCAGTGCATGATCAGCGTGATCAGTGCATGATCAGCCACGTGATCAGTGCATGATAGCCAGTGAATGGTCATGATAGCCATGATCAGTGCATGATCAGTCACGTGATCAGTGCATGATCAGCCACGTGATCAGTGCATGATAGCCACGTGATCAGTGCATGATCAGCCACGTGATCAGTGCATGATCAGTTACGTGAGCAGTGTATGATCAGCCACGTGATCAGTGCATGTCAGACACGTGATCAGTGTATGATCAGCCACGTGATCAGTGCATGATAGCCACGTGATCAGTGCATGATCAGTCACGTGATCAGTGTATGATCAGCCACGTGAACAGTGCATGTCATCTGGGCCTGCTGAGCTGCGTGATTACTGTCTGCTCATCTGCTTGACAATTGCCAGCTGAGCTGCACGATTCCTGCCTGTCATCTGCTTGACAATTGCCAGCTGTGCTGCGTAATTCCTGCCTGCTCAGCTGCTTGATTATTGCCAGCTGAGCAGCATGATTCCTCACAGCTGAGTTCCATGATTATTGCCTGCTGACTGTTTGATTCGTGCCTACTCAGCTCTTTGTTTATTGCCTCCAGAGGCACATGATCAGTGTATGATAGCAAACATGATCAGTGCATGATCAGTCACATGATCAGCGCCATTAAGTCACGTGATCACTACATGATAGTCATGTGATCAGTCCATGCTCAGTCACGGTATCAGTGCATGATCAGCCACGTGATCAGTGCATGATCAGCCACGTGATCAGTGCATGATCAGCCACGTGATCAGTGCATGATCAGTCACGTGATCAGTGCATGATCAGGCACGTGATCAGTGCATGATCAGCCACGTGATCAGTGCATGATAGCCACGTGATCAGTGCATGATCAGTACCTGATGGGTGTATGATCAGTCACGTGACCAGTACATGGTAGCTACATGATCATTGCATGATCAGCCACGTGAGTAGTGCATGATAGCCACGTGATCAGTGCATGATCAGTGTGATCAGTGCATGATCAGTCACGTGATCAGTGCATGATAAGTCACGTGATCAGTGCATGATCAGCCACGTGATCAGTGCATGATCTCCGTGAGATGACCACATGATAGCCATTGATCAGTGCATGATCAGCGTGATCAGTGCATGATCAGCCACGTGATCAGTGCATGATCATGCACAGTCAGTGCATGATCATCACGTGATCAGTGCATGATCAGTCACGTGATCAGTGCATGATATAGACGTGATCAGTGCATGATCAGTCACGTGATCAGTGCATGATCAGCCACGTGATCAGTGCATGATACACGTGATCAATGAGTGCATGATAGCCAGTGATCAGTGCATGATCAGTCACGTGATCAGTGCATGATCAGCCACGTGATCAGTGCATGATAGCCACTGATCAGTGCATGATCAGCCACGTGATCAGTGCATGATCAGTCACGTGATCAGTGCATGATCAGCCACGTGATCAGTGCATGATAGCCACGTGATCAGTGCATGATCAGTGCGTGATCAGTGTATGATCAGCCACGTGATCAGTGCATGATAGCCACGTGATCAGTGCATGATCAGATTCGTGATCAGTGTATGATCAGCCACGTGAACAGTGCATGCTCAGTCACGTGATCAGGGCCTGCTGAGCTGCGTGATTACTGTCTGCTCATCTGCTTGACAATTGCCAGCTGAGCTGCACGATTCCTGTCATCTGCTTGACAATTGCCAGCTGTGCTGCGTAATTCCTGCCTGCTCAGCTGCTTGATTATTGCCAGCTGAGCAGCATGATTCCTCACAGCTGAGTTCCATGATTATTGCCTGCTGACTGTTTGATTCGTGCCTACTCAGCTCTTTGTTTATTGCCTCCAGAGGCACATGATCAGTGTATGATAGCAAACATGATCAGCGCATGATCAGTCACATGATCAGCGCCATTAAGTCACGTGATCACTACATGATAGTCATGTGATCAGTCCATGCTCAGTCACGGTATCAGTGCATGATCAGCCACGTGATCAGTGCATGATCAGCCACGTGATCAGTGCATGATCAGCCACGTGATCAGTGTTCATGATCAGTCACGTGATCAGTGCATGATATAGAGTGATCAGTGCATGATCAGCCACGTGATCAGTGCATGATAGCCACGTGATCAGTGCATGATCAGTCACCTGATGGGTGTATGATCAGTCACGTGACCAGTACATGGTAGCTACATGATCATTGCATGATCAGCCACGTGAGTAGTGCATGATGCCACGTGATCAGTGCATGATCAGTCACGTGATCAGTGCATGATCAGTCACGTGATCAGTGCATGATAAGTCACGTGATCAGTGCATGATCAGCCACGTGATCAGTGCATGATCAGCCACGTGATCAGTGCATGATAGCGTGATCAGTGCATGATCAGCCACGTGATCAGTGCATGATAGCCACGTGATCAGTGCATGATCATACGTGATCAGTGCATGATCAGTCACGTGACCAGTACATGGTAGCTACGTGATCAGTGCATGATCAGCCACGTGATCAGTGCATGATAGCCACGTGATCAGTGCATGATCAGCATGATCAGTGCATGATCATCCACGTGATCAGTGCATGATCAGTCACGTGATCAGTGCATGATATAGACGTGATCAGTGCATGATCAGTCACGTGATCAGTGCATGATCAGCCACGTGATCAGTGCATGATAGCCACGTGATCAGTGCATGATAGCCAGTGATCAGTGCATGATCAGTGCGTGATCAGTGCATGATCAGCCACGTGAAGTGCATGATAGCCACGTGATCAGTGCATGATCAGCCACGTGATCAGTGCATGATCAGACGCATCAGAACAGTCATGATCAGCCACGTGTCAGTGCATGATAGCCACGTGATCAGTGCATGATCAGATACGTGATCAGTGTATGATCAGCCACGTGATCAGTGCATGATAGCCACGTGATCAGTGCATGATCAGTCACGTGATCAGTGTATGATCAGCCACGTGAACAGTGCATGCTCAGTCACGTGATCTGGGCCTGCTGAGCTGCGCATGATTCACTGTCTGCTCATCTGCTTGACAATTCCAGCTGAGCTGCACGATTCCTGCCTGTCATCTGCTTGACATTATCAGCTGTGCTGCGTAATTCCTGCCTGCTCAGCTGCAGTTATTGCCAGCTGAGCAGCATGATTCCTCACCTGAGTTCCATGATTATTGCCTGCTGACTGTTTGATCGTGCCTACTCAGCTCTTTGTTGCCTCCAGAGGCACATGATCAGTGTATGATAGCAAACATGATCAGCGCATGATCAGTCACATGATCAGTGCCATTAAGTCACGTGATCAGTACATGATAGTCATGTGATCATCCATGCTCAGTCACGGTATCAGTGCATGATCAGCCGTGATCAGTGCATGATCAGCCACGTGATCAGTGCATGATAGCCACGTGATCAGTGCATGATCAGTCACGTGATCAGTGCATGATCAGGCACGTGATCAGTGCATGATCAGCCACGTGATCAGTGCATGATAGCCACGTGATCAGTGCATGATCAGTCACCTGATGGGTGTATGATCAGTCACGTGACAGTGCATGGTAGCTACATGATCATTGCATGATCAGCCACGTGAGTAGTGCATGATAGCCACGTGATCAGTGCATGATCAGTCACGTGATCAGTGCATATGATCACCGCATGACCAGTGCATGATAGTCACGTGATCAGTGCATGATCAGCCACGTGTCAGTGCATGATCAGTCACGTGATCAGTGCATGATCATCCATGATCAGTGTGGGTGATCACGTGATCAGTGCATGACATAGTGCGTGATCAGTGCATGATCAGTCAATGATCAGTGCATGATAGCCACGTGATCAGTGCATGATCAGTCACGTGATCAGTGTCCGCAGTCAGCTCGCATCGTGATCGTGCATGATAGCCACGTGATCAGTGCATGATCAGTCACGTGATCAGTGCATGATCAGTCGTGACCAGTCATGGTAGCTACGTGATCAGTGCGTGATCAGTGCATGATAGCGTGATCAGTGCATGATCAGTCATGTGATCGTGTGTGATCAGCCACGTGATCAGTGCATGATATCCACGTGATCAGTGCATGATAGCCACGTGATCAGTGCATGAACACGTGATCAGTGCATGATCAGTGTGATACATGTTCATGATCAGTGCGTGATCAGTGCATGATAGCCACGTGATCAGTGCATGATCAATTACGTGATCAGTGCATGATCAGTCACGTGACCAGTACATGGTTGCTGTGATCATTGCATGATCAGCCACGTGAGCAGAGCATGATAGCACGTGATCAGTGCATGATCAGTCACGTGATCAGTGCATGATCAGTCCGTGAACAGTGCATGATCATTTACGTGATCTGCATGATCAGTCACGTGACCAGTATATGGTCAGCTCACGTGATCATTCATGATGAGCCACGTGAGCAGTGCATGATAGCCACGTGATGTGTGCATGATCAGTTCGTGATCAGTGTATGATCAGCCAGTCAGTGCATGAGTGCCACGTGATCAGTGCATGATATGTCACGTGACAGGTGTGTGATCAGCCACGTGAACAGTGCATGTTCAGCCACGTGATCAGTGCATGATGCACGTGATCAGTGCATGATCAGTTACGTGAGCAGTGTATGATCAGCCACGTGATCAGTGCATGGTCAGACACGTGAACAGTGTATGATCAGCCACGTGATCAGTGCATGATATCCGTGATCAGTGCATGATCATCACGTGATCAGTGTATGATCAGCGTGACAGTGCATGCTCAGTCACGTGATCAGGGCCTGCTGAGCTGCGTGATTACTGTCTGCTCATCTGCTTGACAATTGCAGCTGAGCTGCACGATTCCTGCCTGTCATCTGTGACAATTGCCAGCTGTGCTGCGTAATTCACTGCTCAGCTGCTTGATTATTGCCAGCTGAGCAGCATGATTCCTCACAGCTGAGTTCCATGATTATGCCTGCTGACTGTATTCGTGCTCAGCTCAGCTCTTTGTTTATTGCCTCAGAGGCACATGATCAGTGTATGATAGCAAACATGATCAGTGCATGATCAGTCACATGATCAGTGCCATTAAGTCACGTGATCACTACATGATAGTCATGTGATCAGTCCATGCTCAGTCACGTATCAGTGCATGATCAGCCACGTGATCAGTGCATGATCAGCCACGTGATCAGTGCATGATGATAGCCATGATCAGTGCATGATCAGTCACGTGATCTGCATGATCAGGACGTGATCAGTGCATGATCAGTCACGTGATCAGTGCATGATCATCACGTGATCAGTGATCAGTCACGTGATCAGTGCATGATCAGCCACGTGATCAGTGCATGATCAGCCACGTGATCAGTGCAGTCAGTTAATGATCAGTGCATGATCATCACGTGACCAGTATATGGTAGCTGGTGATATTGCATGATCAGCCACATGAGCAGTGCATGATAGCCACGAGATCAGTGCATGATCAGTCACGTGATCAGTGCATGATCAGTCACGTGATCAGTGCATGATCATCACGTGATCAGTGCATGATGAATTCGATCAGTGCATGATCAGTCCACGTGACAGTGCATGGTAGCTACGTGATCATTGCATGATCAATCACGTGAGCAGTGCATGGTAGCCACGTGATCAGTGCATGATCAGCGTGATCAGTGCATGATCATCGGCGTGATCAGTGCATGATCAGTCACGTGATCAGTGCATGATATAGCCGTGATCAGTGCCATGATCAGTCACGTGATCAGTGCATGATCAGCCACGTGATCAGTATTTCAGCAGATGGCAGTGATCAGTGTTTGATCATGATGAGTAGTCAATGCATGATCAGTCACACGTGATCAGTGCATGATCAGCCACGTGATCAGTGCATGATAGCCACGTGATCAGTGCATGATCAGTCACGTGATCAGTGTGTGATCAGCCACGTGAACAGTGCATGCTCAGTCACGTGATCAGGGCCTGCTGAGCTGCGTGATTACTGTCTGCTCATCTGCTTGACAATGCCAGCTGAGCTGCACGATTCCTGCCTGTCATCTGCTTGACAATTATCAGCTGTGCTGCGTAATTCCTGCCTGCTCAGTGCTTGATTATTGCCAGCTGGGCAGCATGATTCCTCACCTGAGTTCCATGATTATTGCCTGCTGACTGTTGATTCGTGCCTACTCAGCTCTTTGTTTATTGCCTCCAGAGGCACATGATCAGTGTATGATAGCAAACATGATCAGCGCATGATCAGTCACATGATCAGCGCCATTAAGTCACGTGATCACTGCATGATAGTCATGTGATCAGTCGATGCTCAGTCACGGTATCAGTGCATGATCAGCCACGTGATCGGTGCATGATCTGTCACGTGATTAGTGTGATCATCCACGTGATCAGTGCATGGGCAGTCATGTGATCAGTGCATGATATAGCCATGATCAGTGCATGATCAGTCTTGTGATCAGTGCATGATAGCCGCGTGATCAGTGCATGATCAGTCACCTGATGGGTGTATGGTCATTCACGTGACCTGTACATGGTAGCTACATGATCATTGCATGATCAGCCACGTGATAGTGCATGATAGCCATGATCAGTGCATGATCAGTCACGTGATCAGTGCATGATCAGTCACGTGATCATTGCATGATCAGCCACGTGATCGGTGTATGTCCAGCCAAGTGATCAGTGCATAGTAGCCACGTGATCAGTGCATGATCAGTCACGTGATCAGTGCATGATCAGTCACGTGAACAGTGCATGATCGGTTACGTGATCAGTGCATGATCGGCCGCGTGACCAGTGCATGTAGCTATGTGATCAGTGCATGATCAGCCACGTGAGCAGTGCATGATAGCTTCTTGATGTTTGCCTGATCAGCCACCTGAGCAGAGTATGATCAGCCACGTGATCAGTGCATGAGTGCCATGTGATCAGTGCATGATATGTCACGTGACAGGTGTATGATCAGCCACGTGAACAGTGCATGATCATCCACGTGATCAGTGCATGATAGTCACGTGATCAATGCATGATCAGTTACATGATCAGTGCACAATCAGCCACGTGATGAGTGCATGATCAGCCAAGTGATCAGTGTATGATCAGCCACGTGATCAGTGCATGATATCCAAGTGATCAGTACATGATCAGTCACGTGATAGGTGTATGACCAGCCACGTGGACAGTGCATGCTCAGTCACGTGATCAGGGCCTGCTGAGCTGCGTGATTACTGTCTGCTCATCTGCTTGACAATTGCCAGCTGAGCTGCACGATTCCTGCCTGTCATCTGCTTGACAGTTGCCAGCTGTGCTGCGTAATTCCTGCCTGCTCAGCTGCTTGATTATTGCCAGCTGAGCAGCATGATTTCTCACACCTGAGTTCCATGATTATTGCATGCTGACTGTTTGATTCCTGCCTACTCAGCTCTATGTTTATTGCCTCCAGAGGCACATGATCAGTGTATGACAGCAAACATGATCAGTGCATGATCAGTCACATGATCAGCGCCATTAAGTCACGTGATCACTGCATGATAGTCATGTGATCAGTCCATGCTCAGTCATGTTATCAGTGCATGATCAGCCACGTGATCAGTGCATGATCAGTCACGTGATCAGTGCATGATCAGCCGCGTGATCAGTGCATGATCGATCACGTGATCAGTGCATGATCAGCCACGTGATCAGTGCATGATCAGTCACGTGATCAGTGCATGATAGCCACGTGATCAGTGCATGATCATTCACCTGATGGGTGTATGATCAGTCACGTGACCAGTACATAGTAGCTACGTGATCATTGCATGATCATCCACGTGAGCAGTGCATGATAGCCATGATGTGTACATGCATGGATACGTGAACAGTGTATGATCAGCCGCGTGATCAGTTCATGAGTGCCACGTGATCAGTGCATGATCAGTCACGTGACAGTGTGTGATCAGCCACGTGAACGGTGCATGATCAGCCACGTGATCAGTGCGTGATGGCCACGTGATCAGTGCATGATCAGTTACCTGAGCAGTGTATGATCAGCCGCGTGATCAGTGCATGGTCAGACACGTGAACAGTGTATGATCAGTCACGTGATCAGTGCATGATATCCAGTGATCAGTGCATGATCATCACGTGATCAGTGTCTGATCAGCCACGTGAACAGTGCCTGCTCAGTCACGTGATCAGGGCCTGCTGAGCTGCATGATTCCTGTCTGCTCATCTGCTTGACAATTGCCAGCTGTGCTGCATAATTCCTGTCAGCTGCTTGATTATTGCCAGCTGAGCAGCATGATTCCTCACACCTGAGTTCCATGATTATTGCCTGCTGACTGTTTGATCGTACCTCTCAGCTCTTTGTTGTACCTCCAGAGGCACATGATCAGTGTGATAGCAAACATGATCAGCGCATGATCAGTCACATAGTCAGCGCCATTAAGTCACGTGATCACTACATGATAGTCATGTGATCAGTCCATGATCACGTTATCAGTGCATGATCAGCCACGTGATCGGTGCATGATCAACCACGTGATCAGTTCATGATCAGCTACGTGATCAGTGCATGATCAGTCACGTGATCAGTGCATGGTCAGGCACGTGATCAGTGCATGATCAGCCACGTGATCAGTGCATGATAGCCAAGTGATCAGTGCGCGCTCAGTCACGTGATCAGTGTGATCAGGCTGCGTGATTACTGTCTGCTCATCTGCTTGATCGGCAATTGCCAGCTGAGCTGCATGTGATTGCTACCTGTCATCTGCTTGACAATTGTCAGCTGTGCTGCGAATTCCTGCCTGCTCAGCTGCTTGGTTCATTGCCAGCTGACAGCATGATTCCTCACAGCTGGTTCACAGTTATTGCCTGCTGACTGTTTGATTCGTGCCTCTCAGCTCTTTGTTGTGCCTCCAGGCACATGATCAGTGTATGATAGCAAACATGATCAGCGCATGATCAGTCACATGATCAGTCCCGGTGATCAGTGCATGATCAGCCATGATCAGTACATGATCAGCCAGGTGATCAGTTCATGATCAGCTATGTGATCAGTTCATGATTAGTCACGTGATCTGTGCATGACCAGCCAGGTGATCAGTGCATGATCAGCCACGTGATCAGTGCATGATGTCCACGTGATCTGTGCATGATCCGGCACCTGATGGGTGTATGATCAGTCACGACTGGCCACGGTGCCATGGTAGCTGCTGATCATTGCATGATCAGCACGTGTCAGTGCATGATAGCGTGATCGGTGCATGATCATCCGTGTTCAGCGTGCATGATCAGTCATGTAATCATGTGCATGACCAGGCACGTGATCAGTGTATGACCAGCCAAGTGATCAGTGCACGATAGCCTCGTGATCAGTGCATGATCAGTCACGTGACCAGTATATGATAGCCAGGTGATCAGTGCATGATCAGCCACGTGATCCGTGCATGATCAGCCACGTGATCAGTGCATGATCAGTCATGATCAGTGCATGATCAGCCGCGTGATGAGTGCACGATCAGCCACCTGATCAGTGCAGATCAATTCGTGATCAGTGCATGATCCTCACGTGATTGCAGTGCGCCATGGTAGCGATGATCAGTGCATGAACAACCACGTGGGCAGTGCATGATAGCCACACTGATCAGTGCATGGTTGACATGGTCAGTGTATGATCATCCGGGTGATCAGTGCATGGGCAGTCATGTGATCAGTGCATGATAGGCGTGATTAGTGCATGATCGGTCACGTGATCAGTGTATGATCAGCCACGTGATCGGTGCATGGTCAGACACGTGAACGGTGTATGATCAGCCACGTGATCAGTGCATGATATCAGTGATCAGTGCATTATCAATCACGTGAGCAGTGTATGATGAGCCACGTGAACAGTGCATGCTCAGTCACGTGATCTGGGCCTGCTGAGCTGCGTGATTACAGTCTGCTTATCTGCTTGACAATTCCAGCTGAGCTGCACGATTCCTGCCTGTCATCTGCTTGACAATTGTCAGCTGTGCTGCGTAATTCCTGCCTGCTCAGCTGCTTGATTATTGCCAGCTGAGCAGCACGATTCCTCACAGCTGAGTTCCATGATTATTGCCTGCTGACTGTTTGATTCGTGCCTACTCAGCTCTTTGTTAATTGCCTCCAGAGGCACATGATCAGTGTATGATAGCAAACATGATCAGCGCATGATCAGTCACATGATCAGCGCCATTAAGTCACGTGATCACTACACGATAGTCATGTGATCAGTCCATGCTCAGTCACGGTATCAGTGCATGATCAGCCACGTGATCAGTGCATGATCTGTCACATGATTAGTGTATGATCATCCACGTGATCAGTGCATGGGCAGTCATGTGATCAGTGCATGAGATAGACGTGATCAGTGCATGATCAGTCTTGTGATCAGTGCATGATAGCTACGTGATCAGTGCATGATCAGTCACCTGATGGGTGTATGATCATTCACGTGACCTGTACATAGTAGCTACATGATCATTGCATGATCAGCCACGTGAGTAGTGCACGATAGCCGCGTGATCACTGCGTGATCAGTCGCGTGATCAGTGCATGATCAGTCATGTGACAAGTACATGGTAGCTGCGTGATCATGCATGATCAGCCACGTGATCAGTGCATGATAGCCAAGTGATCAGTGCATGATCAGCCACGTGGTCAGTGCATGATCAGTCACGTGATCAGCAGTGCATGATGATCAGTCACGTGATCAGTGCATGATCAGTCGCGTGATCAGTGCATGATCAGCCATGATCAGTGCATGATCAGTCATGATCAGTGCATGATCATCCGTGACCAGTACATGGTAGCTTCTTGATCATTGCCTGATCAGCCACCTGAGCAGTGCATGATAGCCGTGATCGGTGCTTGATCAGCCATGTGATCGGTGACTGATCAGTCACGTGATCAGTACATGGTCGGTCGCGTGATCAGTGCATGATCATCCGTGATCGGTGCATGCGGAGTCATGATCGTCAATGCATGATATGGCGCCACGTGATCAGTGCACAATCAGTCCTGTGATGATCGTGTATGATCAGCTGAAGTGATCAGTGCAAGATCTTCACGTGATCAGTGCATGATCAGTCACATGATCAGTGCATGATCAGTCACGTGATAGTGTGTGACCAGCCACTCAGTGAACAGTGCATGCTCAGTCACGTGATCAGGGCCATGCTGAGCTGCGTGATTACTGTCTGCTCATCTGCTTGACAGTGCCAGCTGAGCTGCACGATTCCTGCCTGTCATCTCCTTGACAGTTGCACACCTGTGCTGCATAATTCCTGCCTGCTCATCTGCAATTATTGCCAGCTGAGCAGCATGATTTCTCAGAGCTGAGTTCCATGATTATAGCATGCTGACTGATTCCTGCCTACTCGGCTCTATGTTCATTGCCTCCAGAGGCACATGATCAGTGTGTGACACCAAACATGAACAGCACATGATCAGTCACATGATCAGTGCATGATAAGCCACGTGATCAGTGCATGATCAATTATGTGATCAGTGCATGATCAGTCATGTGACCAGTACATGGTAGCTGTGTGATCATTGTGATCAGCCACGTGAGCAGTGCATGATCAGTGCGTGATGAGTGTGTGATCAGCCACGTGATCAGTGCATGATCGCATCGATCAGTGCATGATAGCCGTGATCAGTGCATGATCAGCCACGTGATCAGGGCATGATGAGCCACGTGATCAGTGCAGGATCAGTCACGTGATCAGTGCATGATCAGTCACGTGACCAGTACATGGTTGCTACGTGATGGTTGCATGATCAGCCACGTGATCAGAGAATGATAGCCACGTGATCAGTGCATGATCAGTCACGTGATCAGTACATGATCAGTCACGTGAACAGTGCATGATCATTTACGTGATCTGTGCGCGATCAGTCACATGACCAGTATATGGTAGCTATGTGATCATTCCATAACAGCCACGTAAGCAGTGCATGATAGCCACGTGATCTGTGCATGATGAGTTACGTGAACAGAGTATGATCAGCCACGTGATCAGTTCATGAGTGCCACGTGATCAGTGCATGATAGTCACGTGACAGGTGTGTGATCAGCCACGTGATCAGTGCATGTTCAGCCACGTGATCAGTCCGTGATAGCCACGTGATCAGTGCATGATCAGTTACCTGAGCACTGTATGATCAGCCACGTGATCAGTGCATGGTCAGACCATGAACAGTGTATGATCAGCCATGTGATCAGTGCATGATATCCAAGTGATCAGTGCATGATCATCACGTGATCAGTGTATGATCAGCCACGTGACCAGTGCCTGCTCAGTCACGTGATCAGGGCCTGCTGAGCTGCGTGATTACTGTCTGCTCATCTGCTTGACAATTGCCAGCTGTGCTGCGTAATTCCTGCCTGCTCAGCTGCTTGATTATTGCCAGCTGAGCAGCGCATGATTCCTCACACCTGAGTTCCATGATTATTGCCTGCTGACTGTTTGATTCGTACCTACTCAGCTCTTTGTTTATTGCCTCCAGAGGCACATGATCAGTGTATGATAGCAAACATGATCAGCGCATGATCAGTCACATGATCAGCGCCATTAAGTCACGTGATCACTACATGATAGTCATGTGATCAGTCCATGTCAGTCACGGTATCAGTGCATGATCAGCCACGTGATCAGTGCATGATCAGCCAGGTGATCAGTTCATGATCAGCTATGTGATCAGTTCATGATTTGTCACGTGATCTGTGCATGACCAGGCAGGTGATCAGTGTATGATCAGCCACGTGAACAGTGCATGATGGCCACGTGATCAGTGCATGCTCAGTCACGTGATCAGGGCCTGCTGAGCTGCGTGATTACTGTCTGCTCATCTGCTTGACAATTGCCAGCTGAGCTGCACGATTCCTGCCTGTCATCTGCTTGACAATTGTCAGCTGTGCTGCGTAATTCCTGCCTGCTCAGCTGCTTGATTATTGCCAGCTGAGCAGCATGATTCCTCACAGCTGAGTTCCATGATTATTGCCTGCTGACTGTTTGATTCGTGCCTACTCAGCTCTTTGTTTATTGCCTCCAGAGGCACATGATCAGTGTATGATAGCAAACATGATCAGTGCATGATCAGTCACATGATCAGCGCCATTAAGTCACGTGATCACTACATGATAGTCATGTGATCAGTCCATGCTCAGTCACGGTATCAGTGCATGATCAGCCACGTGATCAGTGCATGATCAGCCAGGTGATCAGTTCATGATCAGCTATGTGATCAGTTCATGATTTGTCACGTGATCTGTGCATGACCAGGCAGGTGATCAGTGCATGATCAGCCACGTGAACAGTGCATGATAGCCACGTGATCAGTGCATGATCCGTCACGTGATCAGTGTATGATCAGTCACCTTACCAGTACATGTAGCTACATGATCATTGCATGATCAGCCACGTGAGTAGTGCATGATAGCCACGTAATCAGTGCATGATCAGTCACGTGTTCCGTGCATGATCAGTCATGTAATCTGTGCATGACCAGGCACGTGATCAGTGTATGACCAGCCAAGTGATCAGTGCATGATCAGCCACGTGATCAGTGCATGATCAGTCACGTGACCAGTATATGGTAGCTAGGTGATCATTGCATGATCAGCCACATGAGCCCTGCATGATAGCCACGAGATCAGTGCATGATCAGTCACGTGATCAGTGCATGATCACTCACGTTAAGAGTGCATGATAAGTCACCTGATCAGTGCATGATCAATTACGTGATCAGTGCATGATCACTCACGTGACCAGTACATGGTAGCTACGTGATCATTGCATGAACAGCGCGTGAGCAGTGCATGATAGCCACATGATCAGTGCATGATTGGTCACATGATCAGTGTATGTTCATCCGGGTGATCAGTGCATGGGCAGTCATGTGATCAGTGCATGATAGTCACGTGATCAGTGCATGATCAGTTACGTGATCAGTGTATGATCAGCCACGTGATCAGTGCATGGTCAGACACGTGAACAGTGTATGATCAGCCACGTGATCAGTGCATGATAGCCACATGATCAGTGCATTATCAGTTACGTGAGCAGTGTATGATGAGCCACGTGAACAGTGCATGCTCAGTCACGTGATCTGGGCCTGCTGAGCTGCGTGATTACAGTCTGCTTATCTGCTTGACAATTTCCAGCTGAGCTGCACGATTCCTGCCTGTCATCTGCTTGACAATTGTCAGCTGTGCTGCGTAATTCCTGCCTGCTCAGCTGCTTGATTATTGCCAGCTGAGCAGCATGATTCCTCACAGCTGAGTTCCATGATTATTGCCTGCTGACTGTTTGATTCGTGCCTACTCAGCTCTTTGTTAATTGCCTCCAGAGGCACATGATCAGTGTATGATAGCAAACATGATCAGCGCATGATCAGTCACATGATCAGCGCCATTAAGTCACGTGATCACTACATGATAGTCATGTGATCAGTCCATGCTCAGTCACGGTATCAGTGCATGATCAGCCACGTGATCAGTGCATGATCTGTCACATGATTAGTGTATGATCATCCACGTGATCAGTGCATGGGCATTCATGTGATCAGTGCATGAGATAGACGTGATCAGTGCATGATCAGTCACGTGATCAGTGCATGATAGCCACGTGATCAGTGCATGATCAGTCACCTGATGGGTGTATGATCATTCACGTGACCTGTACATGGTAGCTACATGATCATTGCATGATCAGCCACGTGAGTAGTGCATGATAGCCACGTGATCAGTGCATGATCAGTCACGTGATCAGTGCATGATCAGTCATGTGACAAGTACATGGTAGCTGCGTGATCATCGCATGATCAGCCACGTGATCAGTGTATGTCCAGCCAAGTGATCAGTGCATGCATTGATCAGTGCACAGTCGTGATCAGTGCATGATCAGTCACGTGATCAGTGCATGATCAGTCACGTGATCAGTGCATGATCAATTACGTGATCAGTGCATGATCAGTCACGTGACCAGTACATGGTAGCTTCTTGATCATTGCCTGATCAGCCACCTGAGCAGTGCATGATAGCCACGTGATCAGTGCATGATCAGCCATGTGATCAGTGACTGATCAGTCACGTGATCAGTACATGGTCAGTCACGTGATCAGTGCATGATCAGCCACGTGATCAGTGCATGTGGAGTCATGTAGTCAATGCATGATAGCGCCGTGATCAGTGCACAATCAGTCCTGTGATGAGTGTATGATCAGCCAAGTGATCAGTGCAAGATAGCTACGTGATCAGTGCATGATCAGTCACATGATCAGTGCATGATCAGTCACGTGATCAGTGTGTGACCAGCCATGTGAACAGTGCATGCTCAGTCACGTGATCAGGGCCTGCTGAGCTGCGTGATTACTGTCTGCTCATCTGCTTGACAATTGCCAGCTGAGCTGCACGATTCCTGCCTGTCATCTGCTTGACAATTGCCACCTGTGCTGCATAATTCCTGCCTGCTCATCTACTTGATTATTGCCAGCTGAGCAGCATGATTTCTCAGAGCTGAGTTCCATGATTATAGCATGCTGACTGATTCCTGCCTACTCAGCTCTATGTTCATTGCCTCCAGAGGCACATGATCAGTGTGTGACACCAAACATGAACAGCACATGATCAGTCACATGATCAATGCATGATAAGCCAGGTGATCAGTGCATGATCAGTCACGTGATCAGTGCATGATCAGTCATGTGACCAGTACATGGTCAGCTGTGTGATCATTGCATGATCAGCCACGTGATCAGTGCATGATCAGTCACGTGATCAGTTGTCATCGATCAGTCATGCATGATATCCACGTGATCATGCAGGAAAGCCACGTGATCAGTGCATGATCAGCCACGTGATCAGGGCATGATCAGCCACGTGATCAGTGCAGGATCAGTCACGTGATCAGTGCATGATCATCACGTGACCAGTACATGGTTGCTACGTGATCACATGATCAGCCACGTGAGCAGTGAATGATAGCCACGTGATCAGTGCATGATCAGTCACGTGATCAGTACATGATCAGTCACGTGATCAGTGCATGATCAGTTACGTGATCTGTGCATGATCAGTCACGTGACCAGTATATGGTAGCTATGTGATCATTCCATAATCAGCCACGTGAGCAGTGCATGATAGCCACGTGATGTGTGCATGATGAGTTACGTGAACAGAGTATGATCAGCCACGTGATCAGTTCATGATGCCACGTGATCAGTGCATGATAGTCACGTGATCAGTGTGTGATCAGCCACGTGATCAGTGCATGATCAGCCACGTGATCAGTGCATGATAGCCACGTGATCAGTGCATGATCAGTTACGTGACTGCTATGATCAGCCACGTGATCAGTGCATGATCAGCCACGTGATCAGTGCATGATCAGCCACGTGATCAGTGCATGATATCCACGTGATCAGTGCATGATCATCACGTGATCAGTGCATGATCAGCCACGTGATCAGTGCATGATCAGTCACGTGATCAGTGCATGATGAGCTGCGTGATTACTGTCTGCTCATCTGCTTGACAATTGCCAGCTGTGCTGCGATTCCTGCCTGATCAGCTGCTTGATTATTGCCAGCTGAGCAGCATGATTCCTCACACCTGAGTTCCATGATTATTGCCTGCTGACTGTTTAGTCATGCCTACTCAGCTCTTTGTTTATTGCCTCCAGAGGCACATGATCAGTGCATGATAGCAAACATGATCAGTGCATGATCAGTCACATGATCAGTGCATTAAGTCACGTGATCAGTGCATGATAGTCACGTGATCAGTGCATGATCAGTCACGTGATCAGTGCATGATCAGCCACGTGATCAGTGCATGATCAGCCACGTGATCAGTGCATGATCAGCCACGTGATCAGTGCATGATCAGTCACGTGATCAGTGCATGATCAGCCACGTGATCAGTGCATGATCAGCCACGTGATCAGTGCATGATCAGCCACGTGATCAGTGCATGATCAGTCACGTGATCAGGCCTGCTGAGCTGCGTGATTACTGTCTGCTCATCTGCTTGACAATTGCCAGCTGAGCTGCACGATTCCTGCCTGTCATCTGCTTGACAATTGCCAGCTGTGCTGCGTAATTCCTGCCTGCTCAGCTGCTTGATTATTGCCAGCTGAGCAGCATGATTCCTCACAGCTGAGTTCCATGATTATTGCCTGCTGACTGTTTGATTCGTGCCTACTCAGCTCTTTGTTTATTGCCTCCAGAGGCACATGATCAGTGTATGATAGCAAACATGATCAGTGCATGATCAGTCACATGATCAGTGCCATTAAGTCACGTGATCACTACATGATAGTCATGTGATCAGTCCATGCTCAGTCACGGTATCAGTGCATGATCAGCCACGTGATCAGTGCATGATCAGCCACGTGATCAGTGCATGATCAGCCACGTGATCAGTGCATGATCAGTCACGTGATCAGTGCATGATCAGGCACGTGATCAGTGCATGATCAGCCACGTGATCAGTGCATGATAGCCACGTGATCAGTGCATGATCAGTCACCTGATGGGTGCATGATCAGTCACGTGACCAGTGCATGGTAGCTACATGATCATTGCATGATCAGCCACGTGATAGTGCATGATAGCCACGTGATCAGTGCATGATCAGTCACGTGATCAGTGCATGATCAGTCGTGATCAGTGCATGATCAGTCACGTGATCAGTGCATGATCAGCCACGTGATCAGTGCATGATAGCCACGTGATCAGTGCATGATCAGTCACGTGATCAGTGCATGATAGCTACGTGATCAGTGCATGATCAGCCACGTGATCAGTGCATGATAGCCACGTGATCAGTGCATGATCAGTCACGTGATCAGTGCATGATCAGTCACGTGATCAGTGCATGATCAGTCACGTGATCAGTGCATGATCAGTTACGTGATCAGTGCATGATCAGTCACGTGATCAGTGCATGATAGCCACGTGATCAGTGCATGATCAGCCACGTGATCAGTGCATGATAGCCACGTGATCAGTGCATGATCAGTCACGTGATCAGTGTATGATCAGCCACGTGATCAGTGCATGATCAGCCACGTGATCAGTGCATGATAGCCACGTGATCAGTGCATGATCAGTTACGTGATCAGTGTATGATCAGCCACGTGATCAGTGCATGGTCAGACACGTGAACAGTGTATGATCAGCCACGTGATCAGTGCATGATAGCCACGTGATCAGTGCATGATCAGTCACGTGATCAGTGTATGATCAGCCACGTGAACAGTGCATGCTCAGTCACGTGATCTGGGCCTGCTGAGCTGCGTGATTACTGTCTGCTCATCTGCTTGACAATTGCCAGCTGAGCTGCACGATTCCTGCCTGTCATCTGCTTGACAATTGCCAGCTGTGCTGCGTAATTCCTGCCTGCTCAGCTGCTTGATTATTGCCAGCTGAGCAGCATGATTCCTCACAGCTGAGTTCCATGATTATTGCCTGCTGACTGTTTGATTCGTGCCTACTCAGCTCTTTGTTTATTGCCTCCAGAGGCACATGATCAGTGTATGATAGCAAACATGATCAGCGCATGATCAGTCACATGATCAGCGCCATTAAGTCACGTGATCACTACATGATAGTCATGTGATCAGTCCATGCTCAGTCACGGTATCAGTGCATGATCAGCCACGTGATCAGTGCATGATCTGTCACATGATTAGTGTATGATCATCCACGTGATCAGTGCATGGGCAGTCATGTGATCAGTGCATGATATAGACGTGATCAGTGCATGATCAGTCACGTGATCAGTGCATGATAGCCACGTGATCAGTGCATGATCAGTCACCTGATGGGTGTATGATCATTCACGTGACCTGTACATGGTAGCTACATGATCATTGCATGATCAGCCACGTGAGTAGTGCATGATAGCCACGTGATCAGTGCATGATCAGTCACGTGATCAGTGCATGATCAGTCATGTGACAGTACATGGTAGCTGCGTGATCAGTGCATGATCAGCCACGTGATCAGTGCATGATCAGCCACGTGATCAGTGCATGATCAGCCACGTGATCAGTGCATGATCAGTCACGTGATCAGTGCATGATCATCACGTGATCAGTGCATGATCAGTCCATGATCACACAGTGATCAGTGCATGATCAGTCACGTGATCAGTGCATGATAGCTACGTGATCAGTGCATGATCAGCCACGTGATCAGTGCATGATAGCCACGTGATCAGTGCATGATCAGCCACGTGATCAGTGCATGATCAGTCACGTGATCAGTGCATGATCAGTCACGTGATCAGTGCATGATCAGCCACGTGATCAGTGCATGATGAGTCATGTGTCATCAGTGCATGATAGCCACGTGATCAGTGCATGATCAGTCCTGTGATCAGTGCATGATCAGCCACGTGATCAGTGCATGATAGCCACGTGATCAGTGCATGATCAGTCACGTGATCAGTGCATGATCAGTCACGTGATCAGTGTATGATCAGCCACGTGATCAGTGCATGCTCAGTCACGTGATCAGGGCCTGCTGAGCTGCGTGATTACTGTCTGCTCATCTGCTTGACAATTGCCAGCTGAGCTGCACGATTCCTGCCTGTCATCTGCTTGACAATTGCCAGCTGTGCTGCGTAATTCCTGCCTGCTCAGCTACTTGATTATTGCCAGCTGAGCAGCATGATTTCTCAGAGCTGAGTTCCATGATTATTGCCTGCTGACTGATTCATGCCTACTCAGCTCTTTGTTCATTGCCTCCAGAGGCACATGATCAGTGTATGACACCAAACATGATCAGCACATGATCAGTCACGCAGATCAGTGCATGATAAGCCACGTGATCAGTGCATGATCAGTCACGTGATCAGTGCATGATCAGTCATGTGATCAGTGCATGATAGCTGTGTGATCAGTGCATGATCAGCCACGTGATCAGTGCATGATCAGTCACGTGATCAGTGCATGATCAGCCACGTGATCAGTGCATGATATCCACGTGATCAGTGCATGATAGCCACGTGATCAGTGCATGATCAGCCACGTGATCAGTGCATGATCAGCCACGTGATCAGTGCATGATCAGTCACGTGATCAGTGCATGATCAGTCACGTGACAGTACATGGTAGCTACGTGATCGTGCATGATCAGCCACGTGATCAGTGCATGATAGCCACGTGATCAGTGCATGATCAGTCACGTGATCAGTGCATGATCAGTCACGTGATCAGTGCATGATCATTTACGTGATCAGTGCATGATCAGTCACGTGACCAGTATATGGTAGCTACGTGATCATTCCATGCAGCCACGTGATCAGTGCATGATAGCCACGTGATCAGTGCATGATCAGTCACGTGATCAGTGTATGATCAGCCACGTGATCAGTGCATGAGTGCCACGTGATCAGTGCATGATAGTCACGTGACAGTGTGTGATCAGCCACGTGATCAGTGCATGATCAGCCACGTGATCAGTGCATGATAGCCACGTGATCAGTGCATGATCAGTTACGTGATCAGTGTATGATCAGCCACGTGATCAGTGCATGATCAGACACGTGATCAGTGCATGATCAGCCACGTGATCAGTGCATGATATCCACGTGATCAGTGCATGATCATCACGTGATCAGTGCATGATCAGCCACGTGATCAGTGCATGCTCAGTCACGTGATCAGTGCCTGCTGAGCTGCGTGATTACTGTCTGCTCATCTGCTTGACAATTGCCAGCTGTGCTGCGTGATTCCTGCCTGATCAGCTGCTTGATTATTGCCAGCTGAGCAGCATGATTCCTCACACCTGAGTTCCATGATTATTGCCTGCTGACTGTTTGATTCGTGCCTACTCAGCTCTTTGTTTATTGCCTCCAGAGGCACATGATCAGTGTATGATAGCAAACATGATCAGTGCATGATCAGTCACATGATCAGTGCATTAAGTCACGTGATCAGTGCATGATAGTCATGTGATCAGTGCATGATCAGTCACGTATCAGTGCATGATCAGCCACGTGATCAGTGCATGATCAGCCACGTGATCAGTGCATGATCAGCCACGTGATCAGTGCATGATCAGTCACGTGATCAGTGCATGATCAGCCACGTGATCAGTGCATGATCAGCCACGTGATCAGTGCATGATCAGCCACGTGATCAGTGCATGCTCAGTCACGTGATCAGGGCCTGCTGAGCTGCGTGATTACTGTCTGCTCATCTGCTTGACAATTGCCAGCTGAGCTGCACGATTCCTGCCTGTCATCTGCTTGACAATTGCCAGCTGTGCTGCGTAATTCCTGCCTGCTCAGCTGCTTGATTATTGCCAGCTGAGCAGCATGATTCCTCACAGCTGAGTTCCATGATTATTGCCTGCTGACTGTTTGATTCGTGCCTACTCAGCTCTTTGTTTATTGCCTCCAGAGGCACATGATCAGTGTATGATAGCAAACATGATCAGTGCATGATCAGTCACATGATCAGTGCCATTAAGTCACGTGATCAGTACATGATAGTCATGTGATCAGTCCATGCTCAGTCACGGTATCAGTGCATGATCAGCCACGTGATCAGTGCATGATCAGCCACGTGATCAGTGCATGATCAGCCACGTGATCAGTGCATGATCAGTCACGTGATCAGTGCATGATCAGGCACGTGATCAGTGCATGATCAGCCACGTGATCAGTGCATGATAGCCACGTGATCAGTGCATGATCAGTCACCTGATCAGTGCATGATCAGTCACGTGACCAGTACATGGTAGCTACGTGATCATTGCATGATCAGCCACGTGATAGTGCATGATAGCCACGTGATCAGTGCATGATCACGTGATCAGTGCATGATCAGTCATGTGATCAGTGCATGATCAGCCACGTGATCAGTGCATGATCAGCCACGTGATCAGTGCATGATAGCCACGTGATCAGTGCATGATCAGTCATGTGCCAGTACATGGTAGCTACGTGATCAGTGCATGATCAGCCACATGATCAGTGCATGATAGCCACGTGATCAGTGCATGATCAGTCACGTGATCAGTGCATGATCAGTCACGTGATCAGTGCATGATCAGTCACGTGATCAGTGCATGATCAGTCACGTGATCAGTGCATGATCAGTCACGTGATCAGTGCATGATAGCCACGTGATCAGTGCATGATCAGCCACGTGATCAGTGCATGATAGCCACGTGATCAGTGCATGATCAGTCACGTGATCAGTGCATGATCAGCCACGTGATCAGTGCATGATCAGCCACGTGATCAGTGCATGATAGCCACGTGATCAGTGCATGATCAGTCACGTGATCAGTGTATGATCAGCCACGTGATCAGTGCATGGTCAGACACGTGATCAGTGTATGATCAGCCACGTGATCAGTGCATGATAGCCACGTGATCAGTGCATGATCAGTCACGTGATCAGTGTATGATCAGCCACGTGAACAGTGCATGCTCAGTCACGTGATCAGGGCCTGCTGAGCTGCGTGATTACTGTCTGCTCATCTGCTTGACAATTGCCAGCTGAGCTGCACGATTCCTGCCTGTCATCTGCTTGACAATTGCCAGCTGTGCTGCGTAATTCCTGCCTGCTCAGCTGCTTGATTATTGCCAGCTGAGCAGCATGATTCCTCACAGCTGAGTTCCATGATTATTGCCTGCTGACTGTTTGATTCGTGCCTACTCAGCTCTTTGTTTATTGCCTCCAGAGGCACATGATCAGTGTATGATAGCAAACATGATCAGCGCATGATCAGTCACATGATCAGCGCCATTAAGTCACGTGATCACTACATGATAGTCATGTGATCAGTCCATGCTCAGTCACGGTATCAGTGCATGATCAGCCACGTGATCAGTGCATGATCTGTCACATGATCAGTGTATGATCATCCACGTGATCAGTGCATGGGCAGTCATGTGATCAGTGCATGATATAGACGTGATCAGTGCATGATCAGTCACGTGATCAGTGCATGATAGCCACGTGATCAGTGCATGATCAGTCACCTGATGGGTGTATGATCAGTCACGTGACCTGTACATGGTAGCTACATGATCATTGCATGATCAGCCACGTGAGTAGTGCATGATAGCCACGTGATCAGTGCATGATCAGTCACGTGATCAGTGCATGATCAGTCATGTGACAGTACATGGTAGCTGCGTGATCAGTGCATGATCAGCCACGTGATCAGTGCATGATAGCCACGTGATCAGTGCATGATCAGCCACGTGATCAGTGCATGATCAGTCACGTGATCAGTGCATGATCAGTCACGTGATCAGTGCATGATCAGCCACGTGATCAGTGCATGATCAATCACGTGATCAGTGCATGATCAGTCACGTGATCAGTGCATGGTAGCTACGTGATCATTGCATGATCAGCCACGTGATCAGTGCATGATAGCCACGTGATCAGTGCATGATCAGCCACGTGATCAGTGCATGATCAGTCACGTGATCAGTGCATGATCAGTCACGTGATCAGTGCATGATCAGCACGTGATCAGTGCATGATCAGTCATGTATCAGTGCATGATAGCCACGTGATCAGTGCATGATCAGTCCTGTGATCAGTGCATGATCAGCCACGTGATCAGTGCATGATAGCCACGTGATCAGTGCATGATCAGTCACGTGATCAGTGCATGATCAGTCACGTGATCAGTGTGTGATCAGCCACGTGAACAGTGCATGCTCAGTCACGTGATCAGGGCCTGCTGAGCTGCGTGATTACTGTCTGCTCATCTGCTTGACAATTGCCAGCTGAGCTGCACGATTCCTGCCTGTCATCTGCTTGACAATGCCAGCTGTGCTGCGTAATTCCTGCCTGCTCATCTTGATTATTGCCAGCTGAGCAGCATGATTTCTCAGAGCTGAGTTCCATGATTATAGCCTGCTGACTGATTCGTGCCTACTCAGCTCTTTGTTCATTGCCTCCAGAGGCACATGATCAGTGTGACACCAAACATGATCAGCACATGATCAGTCACATGATGTGCATGATAGCCACGTGATCAGTGCATGATCAATTACGTGATCAGTGCATGATCAGTCATGTGATCAGTGCATGATAGTAGTGTCAGTGCATGATCAGCCACGTGATCAGTGCATGATCAGTCACGTGATCAGTGCATGATCAGCCACGTGATCAGTGCATGATAGCCACGTGATCAGTGCATGATCAGCCACGTGATCAGTGCATGATCAGCCACGTGATCAGTGCATGATCAGCCACGTGATCAGTGCATGATCAATTACGTGATCAGTGCATGATCAGTCACGTGACCAGTACATGGTTGCTACGTGATCGTTGCATGATCAGCCATGAGCAGTGCATGATAGCCACGTGATCAGTGCATGATCAGTCACGTGATCAGTGCATGATCAGTCACGTGAACAGTGCATGATCATTTACGTGATCTGTGCATGATCAGTCGCGTGACCAGTATATGGTAGCTACGTGATCATTCCATGATGAGCCACGTGAGCAGTGCAGGATAGCCACGTGATCAGTGCATGATCAGTTACGTGATCAGTGTATGATCAGCCACGTGATCAGTGCATGAGTGCCACGTGATCAGTGCATGATATGTCACGTGACAGGTGTGTGATCAGCCACGTGATCAGTGCATGTTGAGCCACGTGATCAGTGCATGATAGCCACGTGATCAGTGCATGATCAGTTACGTGAGCAGTGTATGATCAGCCACGTGATCAGTGCATGGTCAGAACGTGAACAGTGCATGATCAGCCACGTGATCAGTGCATGATATCCAAGTGATCAGTGCATGATCATCACGTGATCAGTGTATGATCAGCCACGTGAACAGTGCATGCTCAGTCACGTGATCAGGGCCTGCTGAGCTGCGTGATTACTGTCTGCTCATCTGCTTGACAATTGCCAGCTGAGCTGCGATTCCTGCCTGTCATCTGCTTGACAATTGCCAGCTGTGCTGCGTAATTCCTGCCTGCTCAGCTGCTTGATTATTGCCAGCTGAGCAGCATGATTCCTCACACCTGAGTTCCATGATTATTGCCTGCTGACTGTTTGATTCGTGCCTACTCAGCTCTTTGTTTATTGCCTCCAGAGGCACATGATCAGTGTATGATAGCAAACATGATCAGCGCATGATCAGTCACATGATCAGCGCCATTAAGTCACGTGATCACTACATGATAGTCATGTGATCAGTCCATGCTCAGTCACGGTATCAGTGCATGATCAGCCACGTGATCAGTGCATGATCTGTCACATGATTAGTGTATGATCATCCACGTGATCAGTGCATGGGCAGTCATGTGATCAGTGCATGATATAGACGATCAGTGCATGATCAGTCACGTGATCAGTGCATGATAGCCACGTGATCAGTGCATGATCAGTCACCTGATGGGTGTATGATCATTCACGTGACCTGTACATGGTAGCTACATGATCATTGCATGATCAGCCACGTGATAGTGCATGATAGCCACGTGATCAGTGCATGATCAGCACGTGATCAGTGCATGATCAGTCACGTGATCAGTGCATGATCAGCAGTGATCAGTGCATGATCAGCCACGTGATCAGTGCATGATAGCCACGTGATCAGTGCATGATCAGTCACGTGATCAGTGCATGATCAGTCACGTGATCAGTGCATGATAGCCACGTGATCAGTGCATGATCAGCCACGTGATCAGTGCATGATAGCCACGTGATCAGTGCATGATCAGTCACGTGATCAGTGCATGATCAGTCACGTGATCAGTGCATGATCAGCACGTGATCAGTGCATGATCAGCCACGTGATCAGTGCATGATAGCCATGATCAGTGCATGATCAGTCACGTGATCAGTGCATGATCAGTCACGTGATCAGTGCATGATCAGCCACGTGATCAGTGCATGATCAGCCACGTGATCAGTGCATGATCAGCCACGTGATCAGTGCATGATCAGTCACGTGATCAGTGCATGGTAGCACGTGATCAGTGCATGATCAGCCACGTGATCAGTGCATGATAGCCACGTGATCAGTGCATGATCAGTCACGTGATCAGTGCATGATCACCACGTGATCAGTGCATGATCAGTCACGTGATCAGTGCATGATCAATACGTGATCAGTGCATGATCAGTCACGTGATCAGTGCATGATGAGCACGTGATCAGTGCATGATCAGCCACGTGATCAGTGCATGATCAGCCACGTGATCAGTGCATGATAGCCGTGATCAGTGCATGATCAGTCGTGAGCATGTGTGATCAGCCACGTGATCAGTGCATGATCAGTCACGTGATCAGTGCATGATCAGTCACGTGAACAGTGCATGATCATTTACGTGATCTGTGCATGATCAGTCACGTGACCAGTATATGGTAGCTACGTGATCATTCCATGATCAGCCATGAGCAGTGCATGATAGCCACGTGATGTGTGCATGATCAGTTACGTGAGCAGAGTATGATCAGCCACGTGATCAGTGCATGAGTGCCACGTGATCAGTGCATGATATGTCACGTGACAGGTGTGTGATCAGCCACGTGAACAGTGCATGTTCAGCCACGTGATCAGTGCATGATAGCCACGTGATCAGTGCATGATCAGTTACGTGAGCAGTGTATGATCAGCCACGTGATCAGTGCATGGTCAGACACGTGAACAGTGTATGATCAGCCACGTGATCAGTGCATGATATCCAAGTGATCAGTGCATGATCATCACGTGATCAGTGTATGATCAGCCACGTGAACAGTGCATGCTCAGTCACGTGATCAGGGCCTGCTGAGCTGCGTGATTACTGTCTGCTCATCTGCTTGACAATTGCCAGCTGAGCTGCACGATTCCTGCCTGTCATCTGCTTGACAATTGCCAGCTGTGCTGCGTAATTCCTGCCTGCTCAGCTGCTTGATTATTGCCAGCTGAGCAGCATGATTCTCACAGCTGAGTTCCATGATTATTGCCTGCTGACTGTTTGATTCGTGCCTACTCAGCTCTTTGTTTATTGCCTCCAGAGGCACATGATCAGTGTATGATAGCAAACATGATCAGTGCATGATCAGTCACATGATCAGTGCATTAAGTCACGTGATCACTACATGATAGTCATGTGATCAGTCCATGCTCAGTCACGGTATCAGTGCATGATCAGCCACGTGATCAGTGCATGATCAGCCACGTGATCAGTGCATGATAGCTACGTGATCAGTGCATGATCAGTCACGTGATCAGTGCATGATCAGTCACGTGATCAGTGCATGATCAGCCACGTGATCAGTGCATGATCAGTCACGTGATCAGTGCATGATCAGCCACGTGATCAGTGCATGATCAGCCACGTGATCAGTGCATGATCAGCCACGTGATCAGTGCATGATCAGTCACGTGATCAGTGCATGATCAGCCACGTGATCAGTGCATGATCAGCCACGTGATCAGTGCATGATAGCCACGTGATCAGTGCATGATCAGTCACGTGATCAGTGCATGATCAGCCACGTGATCAGTGCATGATAGCCACGTGATCAGTGCATGATCAGCCGTGATCAGTGCATGATCAGCCACGTGATCAGTGCATGATCAGCCACGTGATCAGTGCATGATCAACGTGATCAGTGCATGATCAGCCACGTGATCAGTGCATGATCAGCCACGTGATCAGTGCATGATCAGACACGTGATCAGTGTATGATCAGCCACGTGATCAGTGCATGATAGCCACGTGATCAGTGCATGATCAGTCACGTGATCAGTGTATGATCAGCCACGTGAACAGTGCATGCTCAGTCACGTGATCAGGGCCTGCTGAGCTGCGTGATTACTGTCTGCTCATCTGCTTGACAATTGCCAGCTGAGCTGCACGATTCCTGCCTGTCATCTGCTTGACAATTGCCAGCTGTGCTGCGTAATTCCTGCCTGCTCAGCTGCTTGATTATTGCCAGCTGAGCAGCATGATTCCTCACAGCTGAGTTCCATGATTATTGCCTGCTGACTGTTTGATTCGTGCCTACTCAGCTCTTTGTTTATTGCCTCCAGAGGCACATGATCAGTGTATGATAGCAAACATGATCAGTGCATGATCAGTCACATGATCAGTGCCATTAAGTCACGTGATCACTACATGATAGTCATGTGATCAGTCCATGCTCAGTCACGGTATCAGTGCATGATCAGCCACGTGATCAGTGCATGATCAGCCACGTGATCAGTGCATGATGCATCGTGATCAGTGCATGATCAGTCACGTGATCAGTGCATGATAGGCACGTGATCAGTGCATGATCAGCCACGTGATCAGTGCATGATAGCCACGTGATCAGTGCATGATCAGTCACCTGATGGGTGTATGATCAGTCACGTGACCAGTACATGGTAGCTACATGATCATTGCATGATCAGCCACGTGAGTAGTGCATGATAGCCACGTGATCAGTGCATGATCAGTCACGTGATCAGTGCATGATCAGTCACGTGATCAGTGCATGATCAGCCACGTGATCAGTGCATGATCAGTCACGTGATCAGTGCATGATAGCCACGTGATCAGTGCATGATCAGTCACGTGATCAGTGCATGATCAGCCACGTGATCAGTGCATGATCAGTCACGTGATCAGTGCATGATCAGCCACGTGATCAGTGCATGATCAGTCACGTGATCAGTGCATGATAGGCGTGATCAGTGCATGATCAGTCACGTGATCAGTGCATGATCAGCCACGATCAGTGCGATGGCCAGTGAATGAGTGCATGATCAGCCAGTGATCAGTGCATGATCAGTCACGTGATCAGTGCATGATCAGCCACGTGATCAGTGCATGATAGCCACGTGATCAGTGCATGATCAGCCACGTGATCAGTGCATGATCAGCCACGTGATCAGTGCATGATCAGCCACGTGATCAGTGCATGATAGTCACGTGATCAGTGCATGATCAGTCACGTGATCAGTGCATGATCAGTCACGTGATCAGTGCATGATCAGCCACGTGATCAGTGCATGATAGCCACGTGATCAGTGCATGATCAGTCACGTGATCAGTGCATGATCAGTCACGTGACAGTGCATGGTACCACGTGATCAGTGCATGATCAGCCACGTGATCAGTGCATGATAGCCACGTGATCAGTGCATGATCAGTCACGTGATCAGTGCATGATCAGTCACGTGATCAGTGCATGATCAGTCACGTGATCAGTGCATGATCAATCACGTGATCAGTGCATGATCAGTCACGTGATCAGTGCATGATAGCCACGTGATCAGTGCATGATCAGCCACGTGATCAGTGCATGATCAGCCACGTGATCAGTGCATGATCAGCCACGTGATCAGTGCATGATCAGTCACGTGATCAGTGCATGATCATCCACGTGATCAGTGCATGATCAGTCACGTGATCAGTGCATGATATACGTGATCAGTGCATGATCAGTCACGTGATCAGTGATCAGTGATCAGTGCATGATAGCCAGTGATCAGTGCATGATCAGCCACGTGATCAGTGCATGATCAGTCACGTGATCAGTGCATGATCAGCCACGTGATCAGTGCATGATAGCCAGTGATCAGTGCATGATCAGCCACGTGATCAGTGCATGATCAGTCACGTGATCAGTGCATGATCAGCCACGTGATCAGTGCATGATCAGCCACGTGATCAGTGCATGATCAGCCACGTGATCAGTGCATGATCAGCCACGTGATCAGTGCATGATCAGTCACGTGATCAGTGTATGATCAGCCACGTGATCAGTGCATGATAGCCACGTGATCAGTGCATGATCAGTCACGTGATCAGTGTATGATCAGCCACGTGAACAGTGCATGCTCAGTCACGTGATCAGGGCCTGCTGAGCTGCGTGATTACTGTCTGCTCATCTGCTTGACAATTGCCAGCTGAGCTGCACGATTCCTGCCTGTCATCTGCTTGACAATTGCCAGCTGTGCTGCGTAATTCCTGCCTGCTCAGCTGCTTGATTATTGCCAGCTGAGCAGCATGATTCCTCACAGCTGAGTTCCATGATTATTGCCTGCTGACTGTTTGATTCGTGCCTACTCAGCTCTTTGTTTATTGCCTCCAGAGGCACATGATCAGTGTATGATAGCAAACATGATCAGCGCATGATCAGTCACATGATCAGCGCCATTAAGTCACGTGATCACTACATGATAGTCATGTGATCAGTCCATGCTCAGTCACGGTATCAGTGCATGATCAGCCACGTGATCAGTGCATGATCAGCCACGTGATCAGTGCATGATAGCCACGTGATCAGTGCATGATCAGTCACGTGATCAGTGCATGATCAGACGTGATCAGTGTGATCAGCCACGTGATCAGTGCATGATAGCCACGTGATCAGTGCATGATCAGTCACCTGATGGGTGTATGATCAGTCACGTGACCAGTACATGGTAGCTACATGATCATTGCATGATCAGCCACGTGAGTAGTGCATGATAGCCACGTGATCAGTGCATGATCAGTCACGTGATCAGTGCATGATCAGTCACGTGATCAGTGCATGATAGTCACGTGATCAGTGCATGATCAGCCACGTGATCAGTGCATGATCAGTCACGTGATCAGTGCATGATAGCACGTGATCAGTGCAGCCAGTGATCAGTGCATGATCAGCCACGTGATCAGTGCATGATCAGTCACGTGATCAGTGCATGATCATCACGTGATCAGTGCATGATCAGTCGTGATCAGTGCATGATATCACGTGATCAGTGCATGATCAGTCACGTGATCAGTGCATGATCAGCCACGTGATCAGTGCATGATAGCCGGTGATGAGTGCATGGCCAGTGATCAGTGCATGATCAGTCACGTGATCAGTGCATGATCAGCCACGTGATCAGTGCATGATAGCCACGTGATCAGTGCATGATCAGCCACGTGATCAGTGCATGATCAGTCACGTGATCAGTGCATGATCAGCCACGTGATCAGTGCATGATCAGTCACGTGATCAGTGCATGATCAGCCACGTGATCAGTGCATGATAGCCACGTGATCAGTGCATGATCAGTCACGTGATCAGTGCATGATCAGCCACGTGATCAGTGCATGATGTCACGTGATCAGTGCATGATCAGTCACGTGATCAGTGCATGATCAGCCACGTGATCAGTGCATGATCAGCCACGTGATCAGTGCATGATCAGTCACGTGATCAGTGCATGATCAGCCGTGATCAGTGCATGTCAGCCACGTGATCAGTGCCTGATGAGCTGCGTGATTAGTCTGATCATCTGCTTGACAATTATCAGCTGTGCTGCGTAATTCCTGCCTGATCAGCTGCTTGATTATTGCCAGCTGAGCAGCATGATTCCTCACAGCTGAGTTCCATGATTATTGCCTGCTGACTGTTTGATTCGTGCCTACTCAGCTCTTTGTTCATTGCCTCCAGAGGCACATGATCAGTGTATGATAGCAAACGTGATCAGTGCATGATCAGTCACATGATCAGTGCATTAAGTCACGTGATCAGTGCATGATAGTCATGTGATCAGTGCATGATCAGTCACGTGATCAGTGCATGATCAGCCACGTGATCAGTGCATGATCAGCCACGTGATCAGTGCATGATCAGCCACGTGATCAGTGCATGATCAGTCACGTGATCAGTGCATGATCAGGCACGTGATCAGTGCATGATCAGTCACGTGATCAGTGCATGATAGCCACGTGATCAGTGCATGATCAGTCACGTGATGGGTGCATGATCAGTCACGTGACCAGTACATGTAGCCACATGATCATTGCATGATCAGCCACGTGATAGTGCATGATAGCCACGTGATCAGTGCATGATCAGTCACGTGACAGTGTGTGATCAGCCACGTGATCAGTGCATGATCAGCCACGTGATCAGTGCATGATAGCCACGTGATCAGTGCATGATCAGTTACGTGAGCAGTGTATGATCAGCCACGTGATCAGTGCATGGTCAGACACGTGAACAGTGTATGATCAGCCACGTGATCAGTGCATGATATCCAAGTGATCAGTGCATGATCATCACGTGATCAGTGTATGATCAGCCACGTGAACAGTGCATGCTCAGTCACGTGATCAGGGCCTGCTGAGCTGCGTGATTACTGTCTGCTCATCTGCTTGACAATTGCCAGCTGAGCTGCACGATTCCTGCCTGTCATCTGCTTGACAATTGCCAGCTGTGCTGCGAATTCCTGCCTGCTCAGCTGCTTGATTATTGCCAGCTGAGCAGCATGATTCCTCACAGCTGAGTTCCATGATTATTGCCTGCTGACTGTATGATTCGTGCCTACTCAGCTCTTTGTTTATTGCCTCCAGAGGCACATGATCAGTGTATGATAGCAAACATGATCAGTGCATGATCAGTCACATGATCAGCGCCATTAAGTCACGTGATCACTACATGATAGTCATGTGATCAGTCCATGCTCAGTCACGGTATCAGTGCATGATCAGCCACGTGATCAGTGCATGATCAGCCACGTGATCAGTGCATGATAGCCACGTGATCAGTGCATGATCAGTCACGTGATCAGTGCATGATCAGGCACGTGATCAGTGCATGATCAGTCACGTGATCAGTGCATGATCAGTCACGTGATCAGTGCATGATCAGTCACGTGATCAGTGCATGATCAGCCACGTGATCAGTGCATGATCAGCCACGTGATCAGTGCATGATCAGTCACGTGATCAGTGCATGATCAGTCACGTGATCAGTGCATGTAGCTACGTGATCAGTGCATGATCAGCCACGTGATCAGTGCATGATAGCCACGTGATCAGTGCATGATCAGTCACGTGATCAGTGCATGATCAGTCACGTGATCAGTGCATGATCAGCCACGTGATCAGTGCATGATCAATTACGTGATCAGTGCATGATCAGTCACGTGATCAGTGCATGGTAGCTACGTGATCAGTGCATGATCAGCCACGTGATCAGTGCATGATAGCCACGTGATCAGTGCATGATCAGTCATGATCAGTGCATGATCATCCGTGATCAGTGCATGATCAGTCACGTGATCAGTGCATGATATAGACGTGATCAGTGCATGATCAGTCACGTGATCAGTGCATGATCAGCCACGTGATCAGTGCATGATAGCCAGTGATCAGTGCATGATAGCCAGTGATCAGTGCATGATCAGTCACGTGATCAGTGCATGATCAGCCACGTGATCAGTGCATGATCAGCCACGTGATCAGTGCATGATCAGCCACGTGATCAGTGCATGATCAGTTACGTGATCAGTGTATGATCAGCCACGTGATCAGTGCATGGTCAGACACGTGAACAGTGTATGATCAGCCACGTGATCAGTGCATGATAGCCACGTGATCAGTGCATGATCAGTCACGTGATCAGTGTATGATCAGCCACGTGAACAGTGCATGCTCAGTCACGTGATCTGGGCCTGCTGAGCTGCGTGATTACTGTCTGCTCATCTGCTTGACAATTGCCAGCTGAGCTGCACGATTCCTGCCTGTCATCTGCTTGACAATTGCCAGCTGTGCTGCGTAATTCCTGCCTGCTCAGCTGCTTGATTATTGCCAGCTGAGCAGCATGATTCCTCACACCTGAGTTCCATGATTATTGCCTGCTGACTGTTTGATTCGTGCCTACTCAGCTCTTTGTTTATTGCCTCCAGAGGCACATGATCAGTGTATGATAGCAAACATGATCAGCGCATGATCAGTCACATGATCAGCGCCATTAAGTCACGTGATCACTACATGATAGTCATGTGATCAGTCCATGCTCAGTCACGGTATCAGTGCATGATCAGCCACGTGATCAGTGCATGATCAGCCACGTGATCAGTGCATGATCAGCCACGTGATCAGTGCATGATCAGTCACGTGATCAGTGCATGATCAGGCAGGTGATCAGTGCATGATCAGCCACGTGATCAGTGCATGATAGCCACGTGATCAGTGCATGATCAGTCACCTGATGGGTGTATGATCAGTCACGTGACCAGTACATGGTAGCTACATGATCATTGCATGATCAGCCACGTGAGTAGTGCATGATAGCCACGTGATCAGTGCATGATCAGTCACGTGATCAGTGCATGATCAGTCACGTGATCAGTGCATGATAGTCACGTGATCAGTGCATGATCAGCCACGTGATCAGTGCATGATCAGCCGTGATCAGTGCATGATAGCACGTGATCAGTGCATGATCAGCCACGTGATCAGTGCATGATAGCCACGTGATCAGTGCATGATCAGCACGTGATCAGTGCATGATCAGCCACGTGATCAGTGCATGATCAGTCACGTGATCAGTGCATGATCAGCGTGATCAGTGCATGATCAGTCGTGATCAGTGCATGATAGCCACGTGATCAGTGCATGATCAGCCAGTGATCAGTGCATGATCAGCCAGTGATCAGTGCATGATCAGTCACGTGATCAGTGCATGATCAGCCACGTGATCAGTGCATGATAGCCACGTGATCAGTGCATGATCAGCCACGTGATCAGTGCATGATCAGTCACGTGATCAGTGCATGATCAGTCACGTGATCAGTGCATGTAGCACGTGATCAGTGCATGATCAGCATGTGATCAGTGCATGATAGCCACGTGATCAGTGCATGATCAGCCACGTGATCAGTGCATGATCAGTCATGTGATCAGTGCATGATAGCTACGTGATCAGTGCATGATCAGCCACGTGATCAGTGCATGATAGCCACGTGATCAGTGCATGATCAGTCACGTGATCAGTGCATGATCAGTCCACGTGATCAGTGCATGATCAGTCATGTGATCAGTGCATGATCAGCCATAGTGTGATCAGTGCATGATCAGTCACGTGATCAGTGCATGAAGTCACGTGATCAGTGCATGATAGTCACGTGATCAGTGCATGATCAGTCACGTGATCAGTGCATGATCAGCCACGTGATCAGTGCATGATCAGCCACGTGATCAGTGCATGATAGTCACGTGATCAGTGCATGATCAGTCACGTGATCAGTGCATGACCAGGCAGTGATCAGTGCATGATCAGCCACGTGATCAGTGCATGATAGCCACGTGATCAGTGCATGATCAGTCACGTGATCAGTGTATGATCAGTCACGTGATCAGTGCATGGTAGCTACGTGATCAGTGCATGATCAGCCACGTGATCAGTGCATGATAGCCACGTGATCAGTGCATGATCAGTCACGTGATCAGTGCATGATCAGTCACGTGATCAGTGCATGATCAGTCACGTGATCAGTGCATGATCAATTACGTGATCAGTGCATGATCAGTCACGTGACCAGTACATGATAGCTACGTGATCATTGCATGATCAGCGTGATCAGTGCATGATAGCCACGTGATCAGTGCATGATCAGCATGATCAGTGCATGATCATCCACGTGATCAGTGCATGATCAGTCACGTGATCAGTGCATGATATAGCCGTGATCAGTGCATGATCAGTCACGTGATCAGTGCATGATCAGCCACGTGATCAGTGCATGATAGCCAGTGATCAGTGCATGATAGCCACGTGATCAGTGCATGATCAGTCACGTGATCAGTGCATGATCAGCCACGTGAAGTGCATGATAGCCACGTGATCAGTGCATGATCAGCCACGTGATCAGTGCATGATCAGTCACGTGATCAGTGCATGATCAGCCACGTGATCAGTGCATGATCAGCCACGTGATCAGTGCATGATCAGCCACGTGATCAGTGCATGATCAGCCACGTGATCAGTGCATGATCAGTCACGTGATCAGTGTATGATCAGCCACGTGATCAGTGCATGATAGCCACGTGATCAGTGCATGATCAGTCACGTGATCAGTGTATGATCAGCCACGTGAACAGTGCATGCTCAGTCACGTGATCTGGGCCTGCTGAGCTGCGTGACTGTCTGCTCATCTGCTTGACAATTGCCAGCTGAGCTGCACGATTCCTGCCTGTCATCTGCTTGACAATTGCCAGCTGTGCTGCGTAATTCCTGCCTGCTCAGCTGCTTGATTATTGCCAGCTGAGCAGCATGATTCCTCACAGCTGAGTTCCATGATTATTGCCTGCTGACTGTTTGATTCGTGCCTACTCAGCTCTTTGTTTATTGCCTCCAGAGGCACATGATCAGTGTATGATAGCAAACATGATCAGCGCATGATCAGTCACATGATCAGCGCCATTAAGTCACGTGATCACTACATGATAGTCATGTGATCAGTCCATGCTCAGTCACGGTATCAGTGCATGATCAGCCACGTGATCAGTGCATGATCAGCCACGTGATCAGTGCATGATAGCCACGTGATCAGTGCATGATCAGTCACGTGATCAGTGCATGATCAGGCAGGTGATCAGTGCATGATCAGCCACGTGATCAGTGCATGATAGCCACGTGATCAGTGCATGATCAGTCACCTGATGGGTGTATGATCAGTCACGTGACCAGTACATGGTAGCTACATGATCATTGCATGATCAGCCACGTGAGTAGTGCATGATAGCCACGTGATCAGTGCATGATCAGTCACGTGATCAGTGCATGATCAGTCGTGAACAGTGCATGATGTCATGATCAGTGCATGATCAGCCACGTGATCAGTGCATGATCAGTCACGTGACATGCATGATAGCCACGTGATCAGTGCATGATCAGCGTGATCAGTGCATGTGCACGTGATCAGTGCATGATAGCCACGTGATCAGTGCATGATCAGTCACGTGATCAGTGCATGATAGCTCGTGATCAGTGCATGATCAGCCACGTGATCAGTGCATGATAGCCACGTGATCAGTGCATGATCAGTCACGTGATCAGTGCATGATCATCCGTGATCAGTGCATGATCAGTCACGTGATCAGTGCATGATCAGACGTGATCAGTGCATGATCAGTCACGTGATCAGTGCATGATCAGCCACGTGATCAGTGCATGATAGCCACGTGATCAGTGCATGATAGCCACGTGATCAGTGCATGATCAGTCACGTGATCAGTGCATGATCAGCCACGTGATCAGTGCATGATCAGCCACGTGATCAGTGCATGATCAGCCACGTGATCAGTGCATGATCAGTCACGTGATCAGTGCATGATCAGTCACGTGATCAGTGCATGATAGCACGTGATCAGTGCATGATCAGCCACGTGATCAGTGCATGATAGCCACGTGATCAGTGCATGATCAGCCACGTGATCAGTGCATGATCAGTCACGTGACCAGTGCATGGTAGCTACGTGATCAGTGCATGATCAGCCACGTGATCAGTGCATGATAGCCACGTGATCAGTGCATGATCAGTCACATGATCAGTGCATGATCATCCGTGATCAGTGCATGATCAGTCACGTGATCAGTGCATGATAGACGTGATCAGTGCATGATCAGTCACATGATCAGTGCATTAAGTCACGTGATCAGTGCATGATAGTCATGTGATCAGTGCATGATCAGTCACGTGATCAGTGCATGATCAGCCACGTGATCAGTGCATGATCAGCCACGTGATCAGTGCATGATAGCCACGTGATCAGTGCATGATCAGTCACGTGATCAGTGCATGATCAGGCACGTGATCAGTGCATGATCAGCCACGTGATCAGTGCATGATAGCCACGTGATCAGTGCATGATCAGTCACGTGATCAGTGCATGATCAGTCACGTGACAGTACATGGTAGCTACGTGATCAGTGCATGATCAGCCACGTGATCAGTGCATGATAGCCACGTGATCAGTGCATGATCAGTCACGTGATCAGTGCATGATCAGTCACGTGATCAGTGCATGATAAGTCACGTGATCAGTGCATGATCAGCCACGTGATCAGTGCATGATCAGTCACGTGATCAGTGCATGATAGCACGTGATCAGTGCATGATCAGCCACGTGATCAGTGCATGATAGCCACGTGATCAGTGCATGATCAGTCACGTGATCAGTGCATGATCATCCACGTGATCAGTGCATGATCAGTCACGTGATCAGTGCATGATATAGACGTGATCAGTGCATGATCAGTCACGTGATCAGTGCATGATCAGCCACGTGATCAGTGCATGATCAGCCACGTGATCAGTGCATGATAGCCACGTGATCAGTGCATGATCAGTCACGTGATCAGTGCATGATCAGCCACGTGATCAGTGCATGATCAGCCACGTGATCAGTGCATGATCAGCCACGTGATCAGTGCATGATCAGTCACGTGATCAGTGCATGATCAGCCACGTGATCAGTGCATGATCAGTCACGTGATCAGTGCATGATCAGCGTGATCAGTGCATGATAGCCACGTGATCAGTGCATGATCAGTCACGTGATCAGTGCATGATCAGCCACGTGATCAGTGCATGATAGCCACGTGATCAGTGCATGATCAGTCACGTGATCAGTGCATGATCAGCCACGTGATCAGTGCATGATAGCCACGTGATCAGTGCATGATCAGTCACGTGATCAGTGTATGATCAGCCACGTGAACAGTGCATGCTCAGTCACGTGATCTGGGCCTGCTGAGCTGCGTGATTACTGTCTGCTCATCTGCTTGACAATTGCCAGCTGAGCTGCACGATTCCTGCCTGTCATCTGCTTGACAATTGCCAGCTGTGCTGCGTAATTCCTGCCTGCTCAGCTGCTTGATTATTGCCAGCTGAGCAGCATGATTCCTCACAGCTGAGTTCCATGATTATTGCCTGCTGACTGTTTGATTCGTGCCTACTCAGCTCTTTGTTTATTGCCTCCAGAGGCACATGATCAGTGTATGATAGCAAACATGATCAGCGCATGATCAGTCACATGATCAGCGCCATTAAGTCACGTGATCACTACATGATAGTCATGTGATCAGTCCATGCTCAGTCACGGTATCAGTGCATGATCAGCCACGTGATCAGTGCATGATCAGCCACGTGATCAGTGCATGATCAGCCACGTGATCAGTGCATGATCAGTCACGTGATCAGTGCATGATCAGGCACGTGATCAGTGCATGATCAGCCACGTGATCAGTGCATGATAGCCACGTGATCAGTGCATGATCAGTCACCTGATGGGTGTATGATCAGTCACGTGACCAGTACATGGTAGCTACATGATCATTGCATGATCAGCCACGTGAGTAGTGCATGATAGCCACGTGATCAGTGCATGATCAGTCACGTGATCAGTGCATGATCAGTCACGTGATCAGTGCATGATCAGTCACGTGATCAGTGCATGATCAGCCACGTGATCAGTGCATGATCAGTCACGTGATCAGTGCATGATCAGCCACGTGATCAGTGCATGATCAGCACGTGATCAGTGCATGATAGCCGTGATCAGTGCATGATAGCCACGTGATCAGTGCATGATCAGTCACGTGATCAGTGCCGTAGCCACGTGATCAGTGCATGATCAGCCACGTGACAGTGCATGATAGCCACGTGATCAGTGCATGATCAGTCGTGATCAGTGCATGATCATCCACGTGATCAGTGCATGATCAGTCACGTGATCAGTGCATGATATATCACGTGATCAGTGCATGATCAGTCACGTGATCAGTGCATGATCAGCCACGTGATCAGTGCGATAGCCAGTGATCAGTGCATGATAGCCAGTGATCAGTGCATGATCAGTCACGTGATCAGTGCATGATCAGCCACGTGATCAGTGCATGATAGCCACGTGATCAGTGCATGATCAGCCACGTGATCAGTGCATGATCAGTCACGTGATCAGTGCATGATCAGCCACGTGATCAGTGCATGATCAGCCACGTGATCAGTGCATGATCAGCCACGTGATCAGTGCATGATCAGCCACGTGATCAGTGCATGATCAGTCACGTGATCAGTGTATGATCAGCCACGTGATCAGTGCATGATAGCCACGTGATCAGTGCATGATCAGTCACGTGATCAGTGTATGATCAGCCACGTGAACAGTGCATGCTCAGTCACGTGATCTGGGCCTGCTGAGCTGCGTGATTACTGTCTGCTCATCTGCTTGACAATTGCCAGCTGAGCTGCACGATTCCTGCCTGTCATCTGCTTGACAATTGCCAGCTGTGCTGCGTAATTCCTGCCTGCTCAGCTGCTTGATTATTGCCAGCTGAGCAGCATGATTCCTCACAGCTGAGTTCCATGATTATTGCCTGCTGACTGTTTGATTCGTGCCTACTCAGCTCTTTGTTTATTGCCTCCAGAGGCACATGATCAGTGTATGATAGCAAACATGATCAGCGCATGATCAGTCACATGATCAGCGCCATTAAGTCACGTGATCACTACATGATAGTCATGTGATCAGTCCATGCTCAGTCACGGTATCAGTGCATGATCAGCCACGTGATCAGTGCATGATCAGCCACGTGATCAGTGCATGATAGCTATGTGATCAGTGCATGATCAGTCACGTGATCAGTGCATGATCAGTCACGTGATCAGTGCATGATCAGCCACGTGATCAGTGCATGATCAGCCACGTGATCAGTGCATGATCAGCCACGTGATCAGTGCATGATCAGTCACGTGATCAGTGCATGATCAGTCACGTGACCAGTACATGAAGCACGTGATCAGTGCATGATCAGCCACGTGATCAGTGCATGATAGCCACGTGATCAGTGCATGATCAGTCACGTGATCAGTGCATGATCAGTCACGTGATCAGTGCATGATCAGTCACGTGATCAGTGCATGATCAGTCACGTGATCAGTGCATGATCAGTCACGTGATCAGTGCATGATACCACGTGATCAGTCATGTCAGCCACGTGATCAGTGCATGATCAGCCACGTGATCAGTGCATGATAGCCACGTGATCAGTGCATGATCAGTCACGTGATCAGTGTGATCAGCCACGTGATCAGTGCATGTATCACGTGATCAGTGCATGATCAGCCACGTGATCAGTGCATGATCAGCCACGTGATCAGTGCATGATCAGTCACGTGATCAGTGCATGATAGCCGTGATCGTGCATGATCAGCCACGTGATCAGTGCATGATAGCCACGTGATCAGTGCATGATAGCCACGTGATCAGTGCATGATCAGTCACGTGATACGTGATCAGCCACGTGATCAGTGCATGATATCCACGTGATCAGTGCATGATCAGCCACGTGATCAGTGCATGATGAGCCACGTGATCAGTGCAGGATCAATTACGTGATCAGTGCATGATCAGTCACGTGACCAGTACATGGTTGCTCGTGATCGTTGCATGATCAGCCACGTGAGCAGAGCATGATAGCCACGTGATCAGTGCATGATCAGTCACGTGATCAGTACATGATCAGTCACGTGAACAGTGCATGATCATTTACGTGATCTGTGCATGATCAGTCACGTGACCAGTATATGGTAGCTACGTGATCATTCCATGACGAGCCACGTGAGCAGTGCATGATAGCCACGTGATGTGTGCATGATGAGTTACGTGAGCAGAGTATGATCAGCCACGTGATCAGTGCATGAGTGCCACGTGATCAGTGCATGATATGTCACGTGACAGGTGTGTGATCAGCCACGTGAACAGTGCATGTTCAGCCACGTGATCAGTGCATGATAGCCACGTGATCAGTGCATGATCAGTTACGTGAGCAGTGTATGATCAGCCACGTGATCAGTGCATGGTCAGACACGTGAACAGTGTATGATCAGCCACGTGATCAGTGCATGATATCCAAGTGATCAGTGCATGATCATCACGTGATCAGTGTATGATCAGCCACGTGAACAGTGCATGCTCAGTCACGTGATCAGGGCCTGCTGAGCTGCGTGATTACTGTCTGCTCATCTGCTTGACAATTGCCAGCTGAGCTGCACGATTCCTGCCTGTCATCTGCTTGACAATTGCCAGCTGTGCTGCGTAATTCCTGCCTGCTCAGCTGCTTGATTATTGCCAGCTGAGCAGCATGATTCCTCACAGCTGAGTTCCATGATTATTGCCTGCTGACTGTTTGATTCGTGCCTACTCAGCTCTTTGTTTATTGCCTCCAGAGGCACATGATCAGTGTATGATAGCAAACATGATCAGTGCATGATCAGTCACATGATCAGCGCCATTAAGTCACGTGATCACTACATGATAGTCATGTGATCAGTCCATGCTCAGTCACGGTATCAGTGCATGATCAGCCACGTGATCAGTGCATGATCAGCCACGTGATCAGTGCATGATAGCCATGTGATCAGTGCATGATCAGTCACGTGATCAGTGCATGATCAGGCCACGTGATCAGTGCATGATCAGTCACGTGATCAGTGCATGATCAGTCACGTGATCAGTGCATGATCAGTCACGTGATCAGTGCATGATCAGCCACGTGATCAGTGCATGATCAGCCACGTGATCAGTGCATGATCAGTCACGTGATCAGTGCATGATCAGTCACGTGACCAGTACATGGTAGCTCGTGATCATTGCGCATGATCAGCCACATGATCAGTGCATGATAGCCACGTGATCAGTGCATGATCAGTCACGTGATCAGTGCATGATCACCACGTGATCAGTGCATGATCAGTCACGTGATCAGTGCATGATCAATTCGTGATCAGTGCATGATCAGTCACGTGACCAGTACATGGTAGCTACGTGATCATTGCATGATCAGCCACGTGATCAGTGCATGATAGCCACGTGATCAGTGCATGATCAGTCACATGATCAGTGCATGATCATCCACGTGATCAGTGCATGATCAGTCACGTGATCAGTGCATGATATAGACGTGATCAGTGCATGATCAGTCACGTGATCAGTGCATGATCAGCCACGTGATCAGTGCATGATAGCCAGTGATCAGTGCATGATAGCCAGTGATCAGTGCATGATCAGTCACGTGATCAGTGCATGATCAGCCACGTGATCAGTGCATGATAGCCACTGATCAGTGCATGATCAGCCACGTGATCAGTGCATGATCAGTTACGTGAGCAGTGCATGATCAGCCACGTGATCAGTGCATGGTCAGACACGTGAACAGTGTATGATCAGCCACGTGATCAGTGCATGATAGCCACGTGATCAGTGCATGATCAGTCACGTGATCAGTGTATGATCAGCCACGTGAACAGTGCATGCTCAGTCACGTGATCAGGGCCTGCTGAGCTGCGTGATTACTGTCTGCTCATCTGCTTGACAATTGCCAGCTGAGCTGCACGATTCCTGCCTGTCATCTGCTTGACAATTGCCAGCTGTGCTGCGTAATTCCTGCCTGCTCAGCTGCTTGATTATTGCCAGCTGAGCAGCATGATTCCTCACAGCTGAGTTCCATGATTATTGCCTGCTGACTGTTTGATTCGTGCCTACTCAGCTCTTTGTTTATTGCCTCCAGAGGCACATGATCAGTGTATGATAGCAAACATGATCAGCGCATGATCAGTCACATGATCAGCGCCATTAAGTCACGTGATCACTACATGATAGTCATGTGATCAGTCCATGCTCAGTCACGGTATCAGTGCATGATCAGCCACGTGATCAGTGCATGATCAGCCACGTGATCAGTGCATGATCAGCCACGTGATCAGTGCATGATCAGTCACGTGATCAGTGCATGATAGGCACGTGATCAGTGCATGATCAGCCACGTGATCAGTGCATGATAGCCACGTGATCAGTGCATGATCAGTCACCTGATGGGTGTATGATCAGTCACGTGACAGTACATGGTAGCTACATGATCATTGCATGATCAGCGTGAGTAGTGCATGATAGCCACGTGATCAGTGCATGATCAGTCACGTGATCAGTGCATGATCATCCACGTGATCAGTGCATGATAGTCACGTGATCAGTGCATGATCAGCCACGTGATCAGTGCATGATCAGCCACGTGATCAGTGCATGATCAGCACGTGATCAGTGCATGATCAGCCACGTGATCAGTGCATGATAGCCACGTGATCAGTGCATGATCAGTCCATGATCAGTGCATGATCATCCACGTGATCAGTGCATGATCAGTCACGTGATCAGTGCATGATATAGCCGTGATCAGTGCATGATCAGTCACGTGATCAGTGCATGATCAGCCACGTGATCAGTGCATGATAGCCACGTGATCAGTGCATGATAGCCAGTGATCAGTGCATGATCAGTCACGTGATCAGTGCATGATCAGCCACGTGATCAGTGCATGATCAGCCACGTGATCAGTGCATGATCGTGATCAGTGCATGATCACGTGATCAGTGCATGATCAGCCACGTGATCAGTGCATGATCAGCCACAGCCACGTGATCAGTGCATGATAGCCATGATCAGTGCATGATCAGTTACGTGACAGTGTATGCAGCCACGTGATCAGTGCATGATAGCCACGTGATCAGTGCATGATCAGTCACGTGATCAGTGTATGATCAGCCACGTGAACAGTGCATGCTCAGTCACGTGATCTGGGCCTGCTGAGCTGCGTGATTACTGTCTGCTCATCTGCTTGACAATTGCCAGCTGAGCTGCACGATTCCTGCCTGTCATCTGCTTGACAATTGCCAGCTGTGCTGCGTAATTCCTGCCTGCTCAGCTGCTTGATTATTGCCAGCTGAGCAGCATGATTCCTCACAGCTGAGTTCCATGATTATTGCCTGCTGACTGTTTGATTCGTGCCTACTCAGCTCTTTGTTTATTGCCTCCAGAGGCACATGATCAGTGTATGATAGCAAACATGATCAGCGCATGATCAGTCACATGATCAGCGCCATTAAGTCACGTGATCACTACATGATAGTCATGTGATCAGTCCATGCTCAGTCACAGTATCAGTGCATGATCAGCCACGTGATCAGTGCATGATCAGCCACGTGATCAGTTCATGATCAGCCACGTGATCAGTGCATGATCAGTCACGTGATCAGTGCATGATCAGGCACGTGATCAGTGCATGATCAGCCACGTGATCAGTGCATGATAGCCACGTGATCAGTGCATGATCAGTCACCTGATGGGTGTATGATCAGTCACGTGACTGTACATGGTAGCTACATGATCATTGCATGATCAGCCACGTGAGTAGTGCATGATAGCCACGTGATCAGTGCATGATCAGTCACGTGATCAGTGCATGATCATCCCGTGATCAGTGCATGATCAGTCACGTGATCAGTGCATGATCAGTCACGTGATCAGTGCATGATCAGTCACGTGATCAGTGCATGATAGCTCGTGATCAGTGCATGATCAGCGTGATCAGTGCATGATAGCCACGTGATCAGTGCATGATCAGTCACATGATCAGTGTATGATCAGCCACGTGATCAGTGCATGACAGTCACGTGATCAGTGCATGATCAGCCACGTGATCAGTGCATGATCAGTCACGTGATCAGTGCATGATCAGCCACGTGATCAGTGCATGATCAGCCAGTGATCAGTGCATGATAGCCACGTGATCAGTGCATGATCAGTCACGTGATCAGTGCATGATCAGCCACGTGAGTGCATGATAGCCACGTGATCAGTGCATGATCAGCCACGTGATCAGTGCATGATCAGTCACGTGATCAGTGCATGATCAGTCACGTGATCAGTGCATGATAGCCACGTGATCAGTGCATGATCAGCCACGTGATCAGTGCATGATAGCCACGTGATCAGTGCATGATCAGCCACGTGATCAGTGCATGATCAGTCACGTGATCAGTGCATGGTAGCTACGTGATCAGTGCATGATCAGCCACGTGATCAGTGCATGATAGCCACGTGATCAGTGCATGATCAGTCACGTGATCAGTGCATGATCATCCACGTGATCAGTGCATGATCAGTGCATGTGATCAGTGCATGATATAGCCGTGATCAGTGCATGATCAGTCACGTGATCAGTGCATGATCAGCCACGTGATCAGTGCATGATAGCAGTGATCAGTGCATGATCTTCAGTGATCAGTGCATGATCAGTCACGTGATCAGTGCATGATCAGCCACGTGATCAGTGCATGATCAGCCACGTGATCAGTGCATGATCAGCCACGTGATCAGTGCATGATCAGTTACGTGGCAGTGCATGATCAGCCACGTGATCAGTGCATGGTCAGACACGTGAACAGTGTATGATCAGCCACGTGATCAGTGCATGATATCCACGTGATCAGTGCATGATCAGTCACGTGATCAGTGTATGATCAGCCACGTGAACAGTGCATGCTCAGTCACGTGATCTGGGCCTGCTGAGCTGCGTGATTACTGTCTGCTCATCTGCTTGACAATTGCCAGCTGAGCTGCACGATTCCTGCCTGTCATCTGCTTGACAATTGCCAGCTGTGCTGCGTAATTCCTGCCTGCTCAGCTGCTTGATTATTGCCAGCTGAGCAGCATGATTCCTCACAGCTGAGTTCCATGATTATTGCCTGCTGACTGTTTGATTCGTGCCTACTCAGCTCTTTGTTTATTGCCTCCAGAGGCACATGATCAGTGTATGATAGCAAACATGATCAGCGCATGATCAGTCACATGATCAGCGCCATTAAGTCACGTGATCACTACATGATAGTCATGTGATCAGTCCATGCTCAGTCACGGTATCAGTGCATGATCAGCCACGTGATCAGTGCATGATCAGCCACGTGATCAGTGCATGATCAGCCACGTGATCAGTGCATGATCAGTCATGATCAGTGCATGATCAGGCGTGATCAGTGCATGATCAGCCACGTGATCAGTGCATGATAGCCACGTGATCAGTGCATGATCAGTCACCTGATGGGTGTATGATCAGTCACGTGACAGTACATGGTAGCTACATGATCATTGCATGATCAGCCACGTGAGTAGTGCATGATAGCCACGTGATCAGTGCATGATCAGTCACGTGATCAGTGCATGATCAGTCCGTGATCAGTGCATGATCAGTCACGTGATCAGTGCATGATCAGCCACGTGATCAGTGCATGATCAGTCACGTGATCAGTGCATGTAGCCACGTGATCAGTGCATGATCAGCCACGTGATCAGTGCATGATAGCCACGTGATCAGTGCATGATCAGTCACATGATCAGTGCATGATCAGTCCACGTGATCAGTGCATGATCAGTCACGTGATCAGTGCATGATATACGTGATCAGTGCATGATCAGTCTGTGATCAGTGCATGATCAGCCACGTGATCAGTGCATGATAGCCAGTGATCAGTGCATGATAGCCAGTGATCAGTGCATGATCAGTCACGTGATCAGTGCATGATCAGCCACGTGATCAGTGCATGATAGCCACGTGATCAGTGCATGATCAGCCACGTGATCAGTGCATGATCAGTTCGTGATCAGTGCATGATCAGCCACGTGATCAGTGCATGATCAGCCACGTGATCAGTGCATGATCAGTCACGTGATCAGTGCATGATCAGCCACGTGATCAGTGCATGATCAGTCACGTGATCAGTGCATGATGAGCTGCGTGATCAGTGCATCATCTGCATGATCATGCCAGCTGAGCTGCATGATCCTGCCTGTCATCTGCTTGACAATGATCAGCTGAGCTGCGTGATTACTGCCTGCTCATCTGCTTGACAATTGCCAGCTGAGCTGCACGATTCCTGCCTGTCATCTGCTTGACAATTGCCAGCTGTGCTGCGTAATTCCTGCCTGCTCAGCTGCTTGATTATTGCCAGCTGAGCAGCATGATTCCTCACAGCTGAGTTCCATGATTATTGCCTGCTGACTGTTTGATTCGTGCCTACTCAGCTCTTTGTTTATTGCCTCCAGAGGCACATGATCAGTGTATGATAGCAAACATGATCAGTGCATGATCAGTCACATGATCAGCGCCATTAAGTCACGTGATCACTACATGATAGTCATGTGATCAGTCCATGCTCAGTCACGGTATCAGTGCATGATCAGCCACGTGATCAGTGCATGATCAGCCACGTGATCAGTGCATGATCAGCCACGTGATCAGTGCATGATCAGTCACGTGATCAGTGCATGATCAGGCACGTGATCAGTGCATGATCAGCCACGTGATCAGTGCATGATAGCCACGTGATCAGTGCATGATCAGTCACCTGATGGTGTATGATCAGTCACGTGACTGTACATGGTAGCTACATGATCATTGCATGATCAGCCACGTGAGTAGTGCATGATAGCCACGTGATCAGTGCATGATCAGTCACGTGATCAGTGCATGATCAGTCACGTGATCAGTGCATGATCAGTCACGTGATCAGTGCATGATCAATTACGTGATCAGTGCATGATCAGTCACGTGACAGTACATGGCCTTCATGATCATTGCATGATCAGCGTGATCAGTGCATGATAGCCACGTGATCAGTGCATGATCAGTCGTGATGATCAGTGCATGATCATCCACGTGATCAGTGCATGATCAGTCACGTGATCAGTGCATGATATAGACGTGATCAGTGCATGATCAGTCACGTGATCAGTGCATGATCAGCCACGTGATCAGTGCATGATAGCCACGTGATCAGTGCATGATAGCCACGTGATCAGTGCATGATCAGTCACGTGATCAGTGCATGATCAGCCACGTGATCAGTGCATGATAGCCACGTGATCAGTGCATGATCAGCCACGTGATCAGTGCATGATCAGTCACGTGATCAGTGCATGATCAGCCACGTGATCAGTGCATGATCAGCCACGTGATCAGTGCATGATCAGCCACGTGATCAGTGCATGATAGCCACGTGATCAGTGCATGATCAGTCACGTGATCAGTGTATGATCAGCCACGTGATCAGTGCATGATAGCCACGTGATCAGTGCATGATCAGTCACGTGATCAGTGTATGATCAGCCACGTGAACAGTGCATGCTCAGTCACGTGATCTGGGCCTGCTGAGCTGCGTGATTACTGTCTGCTCATCTGCTTGACAATTGCCAGCTGAGCTGCACGATTCCTGCCTGTCATCTGCTTGACAATTGCCAGCTGTGCTGCGTAATTCCTGCCTGCTCAGCTGCTTGATTATTGCCAGCTGAGCAGCATGATTCCTCACAGCTGAGTTCCATGATTATTGCCTGCTGACTGTTTGATTCGTGCCTACTCAGCTCTTTGTTTATTGCCTCCAGAGGCATGATCAGTGTATGATAGCAAACATGATCAGCGCATGATCAGTCACATGATCAGCCATTAAGTCACGTGATCACTACATGATAGTCATGTGATCAGTCCATGCTCAGTCACGGTATCAGTGCATGATCAGCCACGTGATCAGTGCATGATCAGTCACGTGATCAGTGCATGATCAGCCACGTGATCAGTGCATGATCAGTCATGATCAGTGCATGATCAGGCACGTGATCAGTGCATGATCAGCCACGTGATCAGTGCATGATAGCCACGTGATCAGTGCATGATCAGTCACCTGATCAGTGTATGATCAGTCACGTGACCAGTACATGGTAGCCATGATCATTGCATGATCAGCCACGTGATAGTGCATGATAGCCACGTGATCAGTGCATGATCAGCACGTGATCAGTGCATGATCAGTCCACGTGATCAGTGCATGATCATCACGTGATCAGTGCATGATCAGCCACGTGATCAGTGCATGATCAGTCACGTGATCAGTGCATGATAGCCACGTGATCAGTGCATGATCAGCCACGTGATCAGTGCATGATAGCCACGTGATCAGTGCATGATCAGTCACGTGATCAGTGCATGATCAGCCACGTGATCAGTGCATGATCAGTCACGTGATCAGTGCATGATATCACGTGATCAGTGCATGATCAGTCACGTGATCAGTGCATGATCAGCCACGTGATCAGTGCATGATAGCCAGTGATCAGTGCATGATCAGCCACGTGATCAGTGCATGATCAGTCACGTGATCAGTGCATGATCAGCCACGTGATCAGTGCATGATCAGCCACGTGATCAGTGCATGATCAGCCACGTGATCAGTGCATGATCAGCCACGTGATCAGTGCATGATCAGTCACGTGATCAGTGCATGTAGCACGTGATCAGTGCATGATCAGCCACGTGATCAGTGCATGATAGCCACGTGATCAGTGCATGATCATGATCAGTGCATGATCAGTCACGTGACAGTACATGGTAGCTACGTGATCAGTGCATGATCAGCCACGTGATCAGTGCATGATAGCCACGTGATCAGTGCATGATCAGTCACGTGATCAGTGCATGATCATCCGTGATCAGTGCATGATCAGTCACGTGATCAGTGCATGATATAGACGTGATCAGTGCATGATCAGTCACGTGATCAGTGCATGATCAGCCACGTGATCAGTGCATGATAGCCAGTGATCAGTGCATGATAGCCAGTGATCAGTGCATGATCAGTCACGTGATCAGTGTATGATCAGCCACGTGATCAGTGCATGATCAGCCACGTGATCAGTGCATGATCAGCCACGTGATCAGTGCATGATCAGTTACGTGAGCAGTGTATGATCAGCCACGTGATCAGTGCATGGTCAGACACGTGAACAGTGTATGATCAGCCACGTGATCAGTGCATGATAGCCACGTGATCAGTGCATGATCAGTCACGTGATCAGTGTATGATCAGCCACGTGAACAGTGCATGCTCAGTCACGTGATCTGGGCCTGCTGAGCTGCGTGATTACTGTCTGCTCATCTGCTTGACAATTGCCAGCTGAGCTGCACGATTCCTGCCTGTCATCTGCTTGACAATTGCCAGCTGTGCTGCGTAATTCCTGCCTGCTCAGCTGCTTGATTATTGCCAGCTGAGCAGCATGATTCCTCACAGCTGAGTTCCATGATTATTGCCTGCTGACTGTTTGATTCGTGCCTACTCAGCTCTTTGTTTATTGCCTCCAGAGGCACATGATCAGTGTATGATAGCAAACATGATCAGTGCATGATCAGTCACATGATCAGCGCCATTAAGTCACGTGATCACTACATGATAGTCATGTGATCAGTCCATGCTCAGTCACGGTATCAGTGCATGATCAGCCACGTGATCAGTGCATGATCAGCCACGTGATCAGTGCATGATCAGCCACGTGATCAGTGCATGATCAGTCACGTGATCAGTGCATGATCAGGCACGTGATCAGTGCATGATCAGCCACGTGATCAGTGCATGATAGCCACGTGATCAGTGCATGATCAGTCACCTGATGGGTGTATGATCAGTCACGTGACGTTACATGGTAGCTACATGATCATTGCATGATCAGCCACGTGAGTAGTGCATGATAGCCACGTGATCAGTGCATGATCAGTCACGTGATCAGTGCATGATCAGTCACGTGATCAGTGCATGATAGTCACGTGATCAGTGCATGATCAGCCACGTGATCAGTGCATGATCAGTCACGTGATCAGTGCATGATAGCCACGTGATCAGTGCATGATCAGCCACGTGATCAGTGCATGATAGCCACGTGATCAGTGCATGATCAGTCACATGATCAGTGCATGATCATCCACGTGATCAGTGCATGATCAGTCACGTGATCAGTGCATGATATAGACGTGATCAGTGCATGATCAGTCTGCGTGATCAGTGCATGATCAGCCACGTGATCAGTGCATGATAGCCACGTGATCAGTGCATGATAGCCAGTGATCAGTGCATGATCAGTCACGTGATCAGTGCATGATCAGCCACGTGATCAGTGCATGATAGCCACGTGATCAGTGCATGATCAGCCACGTGATCAGTGCATGATCAGTCACGTGACAGTGCATGATCAGCCACGTGATCAGTGCATGATCAGCCACGTGATCAGTGCATGATCAGCCACGTGATCAGTGCATGATAGCCACGTGATCAGTGCATGATCAGTCACGTGAGCAGTGTATGATCAGCCACGTGATCAGTGCATGATAGCCACGTGATCAGTGCATGATCAGTCACGTGATCAGTGTATGATCAGCCACGTGAACAGTGCATGCTCAGTCACGTGATCTGGGCCTGCTGAGCTGCGTGATTACTGTCTGCTCATCTGCTTGACAATTGCCAGCTGAGCTGCACGATTCCTGCCTGTCATCTGCTTGACAATTGCCAGCTGTGCTGCGTAATTCCTGCCTGCTCAGCTGCTTGATTATTGCCAGCTGAGCAGCATGATTCCTCACAGCTGAGTTCCATGATTATTGCCTGCTGACTGTTTGATTCGTGCCTACTCAGCTCTTTGTTTATTGCCTCCAGAGGCACATGATCAGTGTATGATAGCAAACATGATCAGCGCATGATCAGTCACATGATCAGCGCCATTAAGTCACGTGATCACTACATGATAGTCATGTGATCAGTCCATGCTCAGTCACGGTATCAGTGCATGATCAGCCACGTGATCAGTGCATGATCAGTCACGTGATCAGTGCATGATCAGCCACGTGATCAGTGCATGATCAGTCACGTGATCAGTGCATGATCAGGCACGTGATCAGTGCATGATCAGTCACGTGATCAGTGCATGATAGCCACGTGATCAGTGCATGATCAGTCACCTGATCAGTGTATGATCAGTCACGTGACCAGTACATGGTAGCTACATGATCATGCATGATCAGCCACGTGAGTAGTGCATGATAGCCACGTGATCAGTGCATGATCAGTCACGTGATCAGTGCATGATCAGTCACGTGATCAGTGCATGATCAGTCACGTGATCAGTGCATGATCAGTGCGTGATCAGTGCATGATCAGTCACGTGATCAGTGCATGATAGCCACGTGATCAGTGCATGATCAGTCACGTGATCAGTGCATGATAGCCACGTGATCAGTGCATGATCAGTCACGTGATCAGTGCATGATCAGCCACGTGATCAGTGCATGATCAGTCACGTGATCAGTGCATGATATAGCCGTGATCAGTGCATGATCAGTCACGTGATCAGTGCATGATCAGCCACGTGATCAGTGCATGATAGCCAGTGATCAGTGCATGATAGCCACGTGATCAGTGCATGATCAGTCACGTGATCAGTGCATGATCAGCCACGTGATCAGTGCATGATAGCCACGTGATCAGTGCATGATCAGCCACGTGATCAGTGCATGATCAGTCACGTGATCAGTGCATGATCAGTCACGTGACAGTGCATGTAGCTACGTGATCAGTGCATGATCAGCCACGTGATCAGTGCATGATAGCCACGTGATCAGTGCATGATCAGCCACGTGATCAGTGCATGATCAGTCACGTGATGCACTGGTAGCTACGTGATCAGTGCATGATCAGCGTGATCAGTGCATGATAGCCACGTGATCAGTGCATGATCAGTCAGTGATCAGTGCATGATCAGCCACGTGATCAGTGCATGATCAGTCACGTGATCAGTGCATGATAGCCACGTGATCAGTGCATGATCAGTCACGTGATCAGTGCATGATCAGCCACGTGATCAGTGCATGATAGCCAGTGATCAGTGCATGATAGCCAGTGATCAGTGCATGATCAGTCACGTGATCAGTGCATGATCAGCCACGTGATCAGTGCATGATCAGCCACGTGATCAGTGCATGATCAGCCACGTGATCAGTGCATGATCAGTTACGTGAGCAGTGTATGATCAGCCACGTGATCAGTGCATGGTCAGACACGTGAACAGTGTATGATCAGCCACGTGATCAGTGCATGATATCCAAGTGATCAGTGCATGATCATCACGTGATCAGTGTATGATCAGCCACGTGAACAGTGCATGCTCAGTCACGTGATCTGGGCCTGCTGAGCTGCGTGATTACTGTCTGCTCATCTGCTTGACAATTGCCAGCTGAGCTGCACGATTCCTGCCTGTCATCTGCTTGACAATTGCCAGCTGTGCTGCGTAATTCCTGCCTGCTCAGCTGCTTGATTATTGCCAGCTGAGCAGCATGATTCCTCACAGCTGAGTTCCATGATTATTGCCTGCTGACTGTTTGATTCGTGCCTACTCAGCTCTTTGTTTATTGCCTCCAGAGGCACATGATCAGTGTATGATAGCAAACATGATCAGTGCATGATCAGTCACATGATCAGCGCCATTAAGTCACGTGATCACTACATGATAGTCATGTGATCAGTCCATGCTCAGTCACGGTATCAGTGCATGATCAGCCACGTGATCAGTGCATGATCAGCCACGTGATCAGTGCATGATCAGCCACGTGATCAGTGCATGATCAGTCACGTGATCAGTGCATGATCAGGCACGTGATCAGTGCATGATCAGCCACGTGATCAGTGCATGATAGCCACGTGATCAGTGCATGATCAGTCACCTGATGGGTGTATGATCAGTCACGTGACCAGTACATGGTAGCTACATGATCATTGCATGATCAGCCACGTGATAGTGCATGATAGCCACGTGATCAGTGCATGATCAGTCACGTGATCAGTGCATGATCAGCCACGTGATCAGTGCATGATCAGTCACGTGATCAGTGCATGATCAGTCACGTGATCAGTGCATGATCAGTCACGTGATCAGTGCATGATAGCACGTGATCAGTGCATGATCAGCCACGTGATCAGTGCATGATAGCCACGTGATCAGTGCATGATCAGTCACGTGATCAGTGCATGATCAGCCACGTGATCAGTGCATGATCAGTCACGTGATCAGTGCATGATCATCGTGATCAGTGCATGATCAGTCACGTGATCAGTGCATGATCAGCCATGATCAGTGCATGATAGCCACGTGATCAGTGCATGATAGCCAGTGATCAGTGCATGATCAGTCACGTGATCAGTGCATGATCAGCCACGTGATCAGTGCATGATAGCCACGTGATCAGTGCATGATCAGCCACGTGATCAGTGCATGATCAGTCACGTGATCAGTGCATGATCAGCCACGTGATCAGTGCATGATCAGCCACGTGATCAGTGCATGATCAGCCACGTGATCAGTGCATGATAGCCACGTGATCAGTGCATGATCAGTCACGTGATCAGTGTATGATCAGCCACGTGATCAGTGCATGATAGCCACGTGATCAGTGCATGATCAGTCACGTGATCAGTGTATGATCAGCCACGTGAACAGTGCATGCTCAGTCACGTGATCTGGGCCTGCTGAGCTGCGTGATTACTGTCTGCTCATCTGCTTGACAATTGCCAGCTGAGCTGCACGATTCCTGCCTGTCATCTGCTTGACAATTGCCAGCTGTGCTGCGTAATTCCTGCCTGCTCAGCTGCTTGATTATTGCCAGCTGAGCAGCATGATTCCTCACAGCTGAGTTCCATGATTATTGCCTGCTGACTGTTTGATTCGTGCCTACTCAGCTCTTTGTTTATTGCCTCCAGAGGCACATGATCAGTGTATGATAGCAAACATGATCAGTGCATGATCAGTCACATGATCAGCGCCATTAAGTCACGTGATCACTACATGATAGTCATGTGATCAGTCCATGCTCAGTCACGGTATCAGTGCATGATCAGCCACGTGATCAGTGCATGATCAGCCACGTGATCAGTGCATGATCAGCCACGTGATCAGTGCATGATCAGTCACGTGATCAGTGCATGATCAGGCACGTGATCAGTGCATGATCAGCCACGTGATCAGTGCATGATAGCCACGTGATCAGTGCATGATCAGTCACCTGATGGGTGTATGATCAGTCACGTGACCAGTACATGGTAGCTACATGATCATTGCATGATCAGCCACGTGATAGTGCATGATAGCCACGTGATCAGTGCATGATCAGTCACGTGATCAGTGCATGATCAGTCACGTGATCAGTGCATGATAGTCACGTGATCAGTGCATGATCAGCCACGTGATCAGTGCATGATCAGTCACGTGATCAGTGCATGATAGCTACGTGATCAGTGCATGATCAGCCACGTGATCAGTGCATGATAGCCACGTGATCAGTGCATGATCAGTCACGTGATCAGTGCATGATCATCCACGTGATCAGTGCATGATCAGTCACGTGATCAGTGCATGATATAGACGTGATCAGTGCATGATCAGTCACGTGATCAGTGCATGATCAGCCACGTGATCAGTGCATGATAGCCAGTGAATGAGTGCATGATCAGCCATGATCAGTGCATGATCAGTCACGTGATCAGTGCATGATCAGCCACGTGATCAGTGCATGATAGCCACGTGATCAGTGCATGATCAGCCACGTGATCAGTGCATGATCAGTCACGTGATCAGTGCATGATCAGCCACGTGATCAGTGCATGATCAGCCACGTGATCAGTGCATGATCAGCCACGTGATCAGTGCATGATCAGCCATGATCAGTGCATGATCAGTCACGTGATCAGTGTATGATCAGCCACGTGATCAGTGCATGATAGCCACGTGATCAGTGCATGATCAGTCACGTGATCAGTGTATGATCAGCCACGTGAACAGTGCATGCTCAGTCACGTGATCAGGGCCTGCTGAGCTGCGTGATTACTGTCTGCTCATCTGCTTGACAATTGCCAGCTGAGCTGCACGATTCCTGCCTGTCATCTGCTTGACAATTGCCAGCTGTGCTGCGTAATTCCTGCCTGCTCAGCTGCTTGATTATTGCCAGCTGAGCAGCATGATTCCTCACAGCTGAGTTCCATGATTATTGCCTGCTGACTGTTTGATTCGTGCCTACTCAGCTCTTTGTTTATTGCCTCCAGAGGCACATGATCAGTGTATGATAGCAAACATGATCAGCGCATGATCAGTCACATGATCAGCGCCATTAAGTCACGTGATCACTACATGATAGTCATGTGATCAGTCCATGCTCAGTCACGGTATCAGTGCATGATCAGCCACGTGATCAGTGCATGATCAGCCACGTGATCAGTGCATGATCAGCCACGTGATCAGTGCATGATCAGTCACGTGATCAGTGCATGATCAGGCAGGTGATCAGTGCATGATCAGCCACGTGATCAGTGCATGATAGCCACGTGATCAGTGCATGATCAGTCACCTGATGGGTGTATGATCAGTCACGTGACCAGTACATGGTAGCTACATGATCATTGCATGATCAGCCACGTGAGTAGTGCATGATAGCCACGTGATCAGTGCATGATCAGTCACGTGATCAGTGCATGATCAGTCACGTGATCAGTGCATGATCAGTCACGTGATCAGTGCATGATCAGCCACGTGATCAGTGCATGATCAGTCACGTGATCAGTGCATGATCAGCCACGTGATCAGTGCATGATCAGCCACGTGATCAGTGCATGATAGCCACGTGATCAGTGCATGATCAGTCACGTGATCAGTGCATGATCAGCCACGTGATCAGTGCATGATCAGCCACGTGATCAGTGCATGATAGACGTGATCAGTGCATGATCAGTCACGTGATCAGTGCATGATCAGCCACGTGATCAGTGCATGATAGCCAGTGATCAGTGCATGATAGCCAGTGATCAGTGCATGATCAGTCACGTGATCAGTGCATGATCAGCCACGTGATCAGTGCATGATAGCCACGTGATCAGTGCATGATCAGCCACGTGATCAGTGCATGATCAGTCACGTGATCAGTGCATGATCAGTCACGTGATCAGTGCATGATCAGCACGTGATCAGTGCATGATCAGCCACGTGATCAGTGCATGATAGCCACGTGATCAGTGCATGATCAGCCACGTGATCAGTGCATGATCAGTCACGTGATCAGTGCATGGTAGCTACGTGATCAGTGCATGATCAGCCACGTGATCAGTGCATGATAGCCACGTGATCAGTGCATGATCAGTCACGTGATCAGTGCATGATCATCCACGTGATCAGTGCATGATCAGTCACGTGATCAGTGCATGATCATAGACGTGATCAGTGCATGATCAGTCACGTGATCAGTGCATGATCAGCCACGTGATCAGTCATGCGATGGCAGTGATGAGTGCATGATAGCCAGTGATCAGTGCATGATCAGTCACGTGATCAGTGCATGATCAGCCACGTGATCAGTGCATGATAGCCACGTGATCAGTGCATGATCAGCCACGTGATCAGTGCATGATCAGTCACGTGATCAGTGCATGATCAGCCACGTGATCAGTGCATGATCAGCCACGTGATCAGTGCATGATCAGCCACGTGATCAGTGCATGATCAGCCACGTGATCAGTGCATGATCAGACACGTGATCAGTGTGATCAGCCACGTGATCAGTGCATGATATCCACGTGATCAGTGCATGATCAGTCACGTGATCAGTGTATGATCAGCCACGTGAACAGTGCATGCTCAGTCACGTGATCAGGGCCTGCTGAGCTGCGTGATTACTGTCTGCTCATCTGCTTGACAATTGCCAGCTGAGCTGCACGATTCCTGCCTGTCATCTGCTTGACAATTGCCAGCTGTGCTGCGTAATTCCTGCCTGCTCAGCTGCTTGATTATTGCCAGCTGAGCAGCATGATTCCTCACAGCTGAGTTCCATGATTATTGCCTGCTGACTGTTTGATTCGTGCCTACTCAGCTCTTTGTTTATTGCCTCCAGAGGCACATGATCAGTGTATGATAGCAAACATGATCAGCGCATGATCAGTCACATGATCAGCGCCATTAAGTCACGTGATCACTACATGATAGTCATGTGATCAGTCCATGCTCAGTCACGGTATCAGTGCATGATCAGCCACGTGATCAGTGCATGATCAGCCACGTGATCAGTGCATGATCAGCCACGTGATCAGTGCATGATCAGTCACGTGATCAGTGCATGACCAGGCACGTGATCAGTGCATGATCAGCCACGTGATCAGTGCATGATAGCCACGTGATCAGTGCATGATCAGTCACCTGATGGGTGTATGATCAGTCACGTGACCAGTACATGGTAGCTACATGATCATTGCATGATCAGCCACGTGAGTAGTGCATGATAGCCACGTGATCAGTGCATGATCAGTCACGTGATCAGTGCATGATCAGTCACGTGATCAGTGCATGATCAGTCACGTGATCAGTGCATGATCAGCCACGTGATCAGTGCATGATCAGTCCACGTGATCAGTGCATGATCAGCCACGTGATCAGTGCATGATCAGCCACGTGATCAGTGCATGATAGCCACGTGATCAGTGCATGATCAGCCGTGATCAGTGCATGATCAGTCACGTGATCAGTGCATGATAGCTCGTGATCAGTGCATGATCAGCCACGTGATCAGTGCATGATAGCCACGTGATCAGTGCATGATCAGTCACGTGATCAGTGCATGATCATCCACGTGATCAGTGCATGATCAGCCACGTGATCAGTGCATGATATAGCCGTGATCAGTGCATGTCAGTCTGTGATCAGTGCATGATCAGCCACGTGATCAGTGCATGATAGCCAGATTAGCAGTGCATGATAGCCAGTGATCAGTGCATGATCAGTCACGTGATCAGTATGATCAGCCACGTGATCAGTGCATGATAGCCACGTGATCAGTGCATGATCAGCCGTGATCAGTGCATGATCAGTCACGTGATCAGTGCATGATCAGCCACGTGATCAGTGCATGATCAGCCACGTGATCAGTGCATGATCAGCGTGATCAGTGCATGATCACCACGTGATCAGTGCATGATCAACACGTGAACAGTGTATGATCAGCCACGTGATCAGTGCATGATAGCCGTGATCAGTGCATGATCAGTCACGTGATCAGTGTATGATCAGCCACGTGAACAGTGCATGCTCAGTCACGTGATCAGGGCCTGCTGAGCTGCGTGATTACTGTCTGCTCATCTGCTTGACAATTGCCAGCTGAGCTGCACGATTCCTGCCTGTCATCTGCTTGACAATTGCCAGCTGTGCTGCGTAATTCCTGCCTGCTCAGCTGCTTGATTATTGCCAGCTGAGCAGCATGATTCCTCACAGCTGAGTTCCATGATTATTGCCTGCTGACTGTTTGATTCGTGCCTACTCAGCTCTTTGTTTATTGCCTCCAGAGGCACATGATCAGTGTATGATAGCAAACATGATCAGCGCATGATCAGTCACATGATCAGCGCCATTAAGTCACGTGATCACTACATGATAGTCATGTGATCAGTCCATGCTCAGTCACGGTATCAGTGCATGATCAGCCACGTGATCAGTGCATGATCAGTCACGTGATCAGTGCATGATCAGCCACGTGATCAGTGCATGATCAGTCGTGATCAGTGCATGATCAGGCACGTGATCAGTGCATGATCAGCCACGTGATCAGTGCATGATAGCCACGTGATCAGTGCATGATCAGTCACCTGATGGGTGTATGATCAGTCACGTGACAGTACATGGTAGCTACATGATCATTGCATGATCAGCCACGTGAGTAGTGCATGATAGCCACGTGATCAGTGCATGATCAGTCACGTGATCAGTGCATGATCAGTCACGTGATCAGTGCATGATAAGTCACGTGATCAGTGCATGATCAGCCACGTGATCAGTGCATGATCAGTCACGTGATCAGTACATGATAGCCACGTGATCAGTGCATGATCAGCACGTGATCAGTGCATGATAGCCACGTGATCAGTGCATGATCAGTCACGTGATCAGTGCATGATCAGCCACGTGATCAGTGCATGATCAGTCACGTGATCAGTGCATGATATAGACGTGATCAGTGCATGATCAGTCACGTGATCAGTGCATGATCAGCCACGTGATCAGTGCATGATAGCCAGTGATCAGTGCATGATAGCCACGTGATCAGTGCATGATCAGTCACGTGATCAGTGCATGATCAGCCACGTGATCAGTGCATGATAGCCACGTGATCAGTGCATGATCAGCCACGTGATCAGTGCATGATCAGTCACGTGATCAGTGCATGATCAGCCACGTGATCAGTGCATGATCAGCCACGTGATCAGTGCATGATCAGCCACGTGATCAGTGCATGATAGCCACGTGATCAGTGCATGATCAGTCACGTGATCAGTGTATGATCAGCCACGTGATCAGTGCATGATAGCCACGTGATCAGTGCATGATCAGTCACGTGATCAGTGTATGATCAGCCACGTGAACAGTGCATGCTCAGTCACGTGATCTGGGCCTGCTGAGCTGCGTGATTACTGTCTGCTCATCTGCTTGACAATTGCCAGCTGAGCTGCACGATTCCTGCCTGTCATCTGCTTGACAATTGCCAGCTGTGCTGCGTAATTCCTGCCTGCTCAGCTGCTTGATTATGCCAGCTGAGCAGCATGATTCCTCACAGCTGAGTTCCATGATTATTGCCTGCTGACTGTTTGATTCGTGCCTACTCAGCTCTTTGTTTATTGCCTCCAGAGGCACATGATCAGTGTATGATAGCAAACATGATCAGTGCATGATCAGTCACATGATCAGCGCCATTAAGTCACGTGATCACCATGATAGTCATGTGATCAGTCCATGCTCAGTCACGGTATCAGTGCATGATCAGCCACGTGATCAGTGCATGATCAGCCACGTGATCAGTGCATGATAGCCACGTGATCAGTGCATGATCAGTCACGTGATCAGTGCATGATCAGGCACGTGATCAGTGCATGATCAGCCACGTGATCAGTGCATGATAGCCGTGATCAGTGCATGATCAGTCACTGATGGGTGTATGATCAGTCACGTGACCAGTACATGGTAGCTCATGATCATTGCATGATCAGCGTGAGTAGTGCATGATAGCCGTGATCAGTGCATGATCAGTCACGTGATCAGTGCATGATCAGTCCATGTGAGCAGTGCATGATCAGTCACGTGATCAGTGCATGATCATGCCCGTGATCAGTGCATGATCCTCCTGCGTATTGATAGCCACGTGATCAGTGCATGATCAGCCACGTGATCAGTGCATGATAGCCACGTGATCAGTGCAGATTGTCACATGATCAGTGTGATCATCCATCGTGATCAGTGCATGATCATCCACGTGATCAGTGCATGATCAGCCAGTGATCAGTGCATGATCAGTCACGTGATCAGTGCATGATCAGCCACGTGATCAGTGCATGGCCAGTCACGTGTACACATTAATTAGTCAATTGCATGATCAGTCACGTGATCGTGCCATGTGATCAGTGATGAGACCGTGATCAGCCAATGCCTTCAGTCGTGCATGATCAGCCACGTGATCAGTGCATGATCAGTTACGTGATCAGTGTGATCAGTCACGTGACCAGTATATTGCCTTCATCGTGATCATTCCGCTGTGAGACACGTGAGCAGTGCAGTGCATGGCCACGTGATGTGCCATGAGTTCCGTGAGCGAATGATCAGCCACGTGATCAGTGCATGAGTGCCACGTGATCAGTGCATGATATGTCATGACAGTTGATCAGCCACGTGATCAGTGCATGATCAGCCACGTGATCCAGTGCATGATGCTCAGTCCGTGATCAGCATGCACATGTGATCAGTGCATGATCAGTGGATGATGTGCATGATCAGCCACGTGATCAGTGCATGATCAGCCACGTGATCAGTGCATGATCAGTCACGTGATCAGTGCATGATAGCTCAGTGATCAGTGCATGATCAGCACGTGATCAGTGCATGATGTCACGTGATCAGTGCATGATCATCCATGATCAGTGCGATCACTCCGTGAAGAGTGCATGATGATCAGTCACGTGATCAGTGCATGATCATCACGTGATCAGTGCATCAGTCTGCGTGATCCAGTGCATGCTACGTGATCAGTGCATGATCAGCGTGATCATCGTGCATGATAGCCACGTGATCAGTGCATGATCACGTGATCAGTGCATGATCATCCATTGATCAGTGCATGATCAGTCACGTGATCAGTGCATGATAAGCCGTGATCAGTGCATGATCAGTCGTGATCAGTGTGATCAGCCACGTGATCAGTGCGATAGCCAGTGAATCAGTGCATGATCAGTGATCAGTGCATGATCAGTCACGTGATCAGTGCATGATCAGCCACGTGATCAGTGCATGATCAGCCACTGATCAGTGCAGTCATGCGTGATCAGTGCATGATCAGTTCGTGATCAGTGCATGATCAGCCACGTGATCAGTGCATGATCAGCACGTGATCAGTGCATGATGTCACGTGATCAGTGCATGATCAGCCAATCAGTGCATGATCAGTTCGTGAAGTGATGCCAGAGTGACGTAGTCAGCCTCCAGTGCATGATAGCCCGTGTCATGTGCATGATCAGTCACGTGATCAGTGCATGATCAGCCACGCGTGATCAGTGCATGATCAGTCACGTGATCAGTATGATCAGTCACGTGATCAGTGCATGATCAGTGCGTGATCAGTGCATGATCAGTACGTGATCAGTCATGATGGTCAGCTGATCGTCATGATCATCACGATAGGCATGTATTCGTGCTTCATTTGTGAAAGTCTGTGCATGATCAGCCACGTGACACGTGCATGATAGCCACGTGATCAGTGCATGATCCCACGTGATCAGTGCATGATCAGTCACGTGATCAGTGCATGATCAGTCCACGTGATCAGTGCATGATCAATTCGTCAGTGCATGATCATCACGTGACCAGTACATGTAGCTCGTGATCAGTGCATGATCAGCACGTGATCAGTGCATGATAGCCACGTGATCAGTGCATGATCATCAGTCATGATCAGTGCATGATCAGTCCACGTGATCAGTCATGATCAGTCACGTGATCATTGCATGATCAGACGTGATCAGTGCATGATCAGTCACGTGATCAGTGTGCATGATCAGCCACGTGATCAGTGCATGATAGCCACGTGATCAGTGCATAGCCAGTGATCAGTGCATGATCAGTCACGTGATCAGGTGCATGATCAGCCACGTGATCAGTGCATGATCAGCCACGTGATCAGTGCATGATCAGCGTGATCAGTGCATGATCAGTTCGTGAGCAATGATCAGCCACGTGATCAGTGCATGGTCAGACACGTGAACAGTGTATGATCAGCCACGTGATCAGTGCATGATATCCAAGTGATCAGTGCATGATCAGTCACGTGATCAGTGTATGATCAGCCACGTGAACAGTGCATGCTCAGTCACGTGATCAGGGCCTGCTGAGCTGCGTGATTACTGTCTGCTCATCTGCTTGACAATTGCCAGCTGAGCTGCACGATTCCTGCCTGTCATCTGCTTGACAATTGCCAGCTGTGCTGCGTAATTCCTGCCTGCTCAGCTGCTTGATTATTGCCAGCTGAGCAGCATGATTCCTCACAGCTGAGTTCCATGATTATTGCCTGCTGACTGTTTGATTCGTGCCTACTCAGCTCTTTGTTTATTGCCTCCAGAGGCACATGATCAGTGTATGATAGCAAACATGATCAGCGCATGATCAGTCACATGATCAGCGCCATTAAGTCACGTGATCACTACATGATAGTCATGTGATCAGTCCATGCTCAGTCACGGTATCAGTGCATGATCAGCCACGTGATCAGTGCATGATCAGCCACGTGATCAGTTCATGATCAGCCACGTGATCAGTGCATGATCAGTCCGTGATCAGTGCATGATCAGGCAGGTGATCAGTGCATGATCAGCCGTGATCAGTGCATGATAGCCACGTGATCAGTGCATGATCAGTCACCTGATGGGTGTATGATCAGTCACGTGACCAGTACATGGTAGCTACATGATCATTGCATGATCAGCCACGTGAGTAGTGCATGATAGCCACGTGATCAGTGCATGATCAGTCACGTGATCAGTGCATGATCAGTCACGTGAGCAGTGCATGATAAGTCACGTGATCAGTGTGATCAGTTCGTGATCAGTGCATGATCAGTCACGTGATCAGTGCATGATAGCTCGTGATCAGTGCATGATCAGCCACGTGATCAGTGCATGATAGCCACGTGATCAGTGCATGATCAGCCACGTGATCAGTGCATGATCAGTCCGTGTGTCAGTGCATGATCATCACGTGATCAGTGCATGATATCAACGTGATCAGTGCATGATCAGTCACGTGATCAGTGCATGATCAGCCCGTGATGTGCGATAGCCAGTGAATCAGTGCATGATAGCCAGTGATCAGTGCATGATCAGTCACGTGATCAGTGCATGATCAGCCACGTGAAGTGCATGATAGCCACGTGATCAGTGCATGATCAGCCACGTGATCAGTGCATGATCAGTCACGTGATCAGTGCATGATCAGCCACGTGATCAGTGCATGATCAGCTGCGTGATCAGTGCATGATCAGCCACGTGATCAGTGCATGATCAGCCACGTGATCAGTGCATGATCAGTCACGTGATCAGTGTATGATCAGCCACGTGATCAGTGCATGATAGCCACGTGATCAGTGCATGATCAGTCACGTGATCAGTGTATGATCAGCCACGTGAACAGTGCATGCTCAGTCACGTGATCAGGGCCTGCTGAGCTGCGTGATTACTGTCTGCTCATCTGCTTGACAATTGCCAGCTGAGCTGCACGATTCCTGCCTGTCATCTGCTTGACAATTGCCAGCTGTGCTGCGTAATTCCTGCCTGCTCAGCTGCTTGATTATTGCCAGCTGAGCAGCATGATTCCTCACAGCTGAGTTCCATGATTATTGCCTGCTGACTCTGTGATTCGTGCCTACTCAGCTCTTTGTTTATTGCCTCCAGAGGCACATGATCAGTGTATGATAGCAAACATGATCAGCGCATGATCAGTCACATGATCAGCGCCATTAAGTCACGTGATCACTACATGATAGTCATGTGATCAGTCCATGCTCAGTCACGGTATCAGTGCATGATCAGCCACGTGATCAGTGCATGATCAGCCAGTGATCAGTGCATGATCAGCCACGTGATCAGTGCATGATCAGTCACGTGATCAGTGCATGATCAGACACGTGATCAGTGCATGATCAGCCACGTGATCAGTGCATGATAGCCACGTGATCAGTGCATGATCAGTCACCTGATGGGTGTATGATCAGTCACGTGACCAGTACATGGTAGCTACATGATCATTGCATGATCAGCCACGTGAGTAGTGCATGATAGCCACGTGATCAGTGCATGATCAGTCACGTGATCAGTGCATGATCAGTCCGTGATCAGTGCATGATCAGTCACGTGATCAGTGCATGATCAGCCACGTGATCAGTGCATGATCAGTCACGTGATCAGTGCATGATCAGCTCGTGATCAGTGCATGATCAGCCACGTGATCAGTGCATGATAGCCACGTGATCAGTGCATGATCAGTCACGTGATCAGTGCATGATGTCACGTGATCAGTGCATGAATCACGTGATCAGTGCATGATATAGCCGTGATCAGTGCATGATCAGTCACGTGATCAGTGCATGATCAGCCACGTGATCAGTGCATGATCAGCCAGTGAATGAGAGTGCATGATAGCCAGTGATCAGTGCATGATCAGTCACGTGATCAGTGCATGATCAGCCACGTGATCAGTGCATGATAGCCACGTGATCAGTGCATGAGTCAGCCGTGATCAGTGCATGATCAGTTCGTGACAGTGCATGATCATCACGTGATCAGTATGTAGCCACGTGATCAGTGCATGATCAGCGTGATCAGTGCATGATAGCCGTGATCAGTGCATGATCAGCCACGTGATCAGTGCATGATCAGTCACGTGATCAGTGCATGATAGCCACGTGATCAGTGCATGATCAGCCACGTGACAGTGCATGATAGCCACGTGATCAGTGCATGATCAGTCACATGATCAGTGCATGATCAGCCACGTGATCAGTGCATGATCAGTCACGTGATCAGTGCATGATCAGACGTGATCAGTGCATGATCAGTCACGTGATCAGTGCATGAAGTCACGTGATCAGTGCATGATAGTCACGTGATCAGTGCATGATCAGTCACGTGATCAGTGCATGATCAGCCACGTGATCAGTGCATGATCAGCCACGTGATCAGTGCATGATAGCCACGTGATCAGTGCATGATCAGTCACGTGATCAGTGCATGATCAGTCACGTGATCAGTGTATCCATGATCAGCCACGTGATCAGTGCATGATAATCACGTGATCAGTGCATGATCAGTCACCTGATCAGTGTACAGATCAGTCACGTGATCAGTGCATGATAGCTACATGATCAGTGCATGATCAGCCACGTGATCAGTGCATGATAGCCACGTGATCAGTGCATGATCAGTCACGTGATCAGTGCATGATCAGTCACGTGATCAGTGCATGATAAGCCACGTGATCAGTGCATGATCAGTCACGTGATCAGTGCATGATCAGTCACGTGATCAGTACATGATAGCTACGTGATCAGTGCATGATCAGCCACGTGATCAGTGCATGATAGCCACGTGATCAGTGCATGATCAGTCACGTGATCAGTGCATGATCATCCACGTGATCAGTGCATGATCAGTCACGTGATCAGTGCATGATATAGACGTGATCAGTGCATGATCAGTCACGTGATCAGTGCATGATCAGCACGTGATCAGTGCATGATCAGCCACGTGAATGTGTGCATGATAGCCACGTGATCAGTGCATGATCAGTCACGTGATCAGTGCATGATCAGCCACGTGATCAGTGCATGATAGCCACGTGATCAGTGCATGATCAGCCGTGATCAGTGCATCAGTCACGTGATCAGTGCATGATCAGCCACGTGATCAGTGCATGATCAGCACGTGATCAGTGCATGATCAGCCACGTGATCAGTGCATGATCAGCCACGTGATCAGTGCATGATCAGACACGTGATCAGTGTATGATCAGCCACGTGATCAGTGCATGATAGCCACGTGATCAGTGCATGATCAGTCACGTGATCAGTGTATGATCAGCCACGTGAACAGTGCATGCTCAGTCACGTGATCAGGGCCTGCTGAGCTGCGTGATTACTGTCTGCTCATCTGCTTGACAATTGCCAGCTGAGCTGCACGATTCCTGCCTGTCATCTGCTTGACAATTGCCAGCTGTGCTGCGTAATTCCTGCCTGCTCAGCTGCTTGATTATTGCCAGCTGAGCAGCATGATTCCTCACAGCTGAGTTCCATGATTATTGCCTGCTGACTGTTTGATTCGTGCCTACTCAGCTCTTTGTTTATTGCCTCCAGAGGCACATGATCAGTGTATGATAGCAAACATGATCAGCGCATGATCAGTCACATGATCAGCGCCATTAAGTCACGTGATCACTACATGATAGTCATGTGATCAGTCCATGCTCAGTCACGGTATCAGTGCATGATCAGCCACGTGATCAGTGCATGATCAGCCACGTGATCAGTGCATGATCAGCCACGTGATCAGTGCATGATCAGTCACGTGATCAGTGCATGATCAGACACGTGATCAGTGCATGATCAGCCACGTGATCAGTGCATGATAGCCACGTGATCAGTGCATGATCAGTCACCTGATGGGTGTATGATCAGTCACGTGACCAGTACATGCTACATGATCATTGCATGATCAGCCAGATGATGTGCATGATAGCCACGTGATCAGTGCATGATCATCCACGTGATCAGTGCATGATCAGTCACGTGATCAGTGCATGATCAGTCACGTGATCATGCATGATCAGCCACGTGATCAGTGCATGATCAGTCACGTGATCAGTGCATGATAGCTACGTGATGTGCATGATCAGCCACGTGATCAGTGCATGATAGCCACGTGATCAGTGCATGATCAGTATGATCAGTGCATGATCAGCCACGTGATCAGTGCATGATCAGTCACGTGATCAGTGCATGATCAGCCGTGATCAGTGCATGATAAGTCACGTGATCAGTGCATGATCAGCCACGTGATCAGTGCATGATGGCCAGTGAATCAGTGCATGCGATAGCGATGATCAGTGCATGATAAGTCCACGTGATCAGTGCATGATCAGCCAGTGATCAGTGCATGATAGCCACTGATCAGTGCATGATCAGCCACGTGATCAGTGCATGATCAGTCACGTGATCAGTGCATGATCATCCACGTGATCAGTGCATGTAGCACGTGATCAGTGCATGATCAGCCACGTGATCAGTGCATGATAGCCACGTGATCAGTGCATGATCAGCGTGATCAGTGCATGATCAGTCACGTGATCAGTGCATGGTAGCTACGTGATCAGTGCATGATCAGCCACGTGATCAGTGCATGATAGCCACGTGATCAGTGCATGATCAGTCACGTGATCAGTGCATGATCAGCCACGTGATCAGTGCATGATCATTCACGTGATCAGTGCATGATCAGCCACGTGATCAGTGCATGATCAGTGCGTGATCAGTGCATGATCAGCCACGTGATCAGTGCATGATAGCCACGTGATCAGTGCATGATCAGTTACGTGATCAGTGTATGATCAGCCACGATCAGTGCATGATGTACGTGATCAGTGCATGATCAGTCACGTGATCAGTGTATGATCAGCCACGTGAACAGTGCATGCTCAGTCACGTGATCAGGGCCTGCTGAGCTGCGTGATTACTGTCTGCTCATCTGCTTGACAATTGCCAGCTGAGCTGCGATTCCTGCCTGTCATCTGCTTGACAATTGCCAGCTGTGCTGCGTAATTCCTGCCTGCTCAGCTGCTTGATTATTGCCAGCTGAGCAGCATGATTCCTCACAGCTGAGTTCCATGATTATGCCTGCTGACTGTTTGATTCGTGCCTACTCAGCTCTTTGTTTATTGCCTCCAGAGGCACATGATCAGTGTATGATAGCAAACATGATCAGTCACATGATCAGCCATTAAGTCACGTGATCAGTGCATGATAGTCATGTGATCAGTCCATGCTCAGTCACGGTATCAGTGCATGATCAGCCACGTGATCAGTGCATGATCAGCCACGTGATCAGTGCATGATCAGCCACGTGATCAGTGCATGATCAGTCACGTGATCAGTGCATGATCAGTCACGTGATCAGTGCATGATCAGCCACGTGATCAGTGCATGATCAGCCACGTGATCAGTGCATGATCAGCCACGTGATCAGTGCATGATCAGTCACGTGATCAGTGCATGATCAGCCACGCGATCAGTGCATGATAGCCACGTGATCAGTGCATGCAGTTACGTGATCAGTGCATGATCAGTCACGTGATCAGTGCATGATAGCCACGTGATCAGTGCATGATCAGTCACGTGATCAGTGCATGATCAGCCACGTGATCAGTGCATGATCAGTCACGTGATCAGGGCATGCTGAGCTGCGTGATACTGTCTGCTCATCTGCTTGACAATTGCCAGCTGAGCTGCACGATTCTGTCATGTCATGCAGCCAATTGCCACCTGTGCTGCATAATTCCTGCCTGCTCAGCTACTTGATTATTGCCAGCTGAGCAGCATGATTTCTCAGAGCTGAGTTCCATGATTATGCCTACTGATTCCTGCCTACTCAGCTCTTTGTTCATTGCCTCCAGAGGCACATGATCAGTGCATGACAGACACATGATCAGTGCATGATCAGTCACATGATCAGTGCATGATAAGCCACGTGATCAGTGCATGATCAATTACGTGATCAGTGCATGATCAGTCACGTGACCAGTACATGGTAGTCAGTCATTGCATGATCAGCCACGTGATCAGTGCATGATCAGTCACGTGATCAGTGCATGATCAGCCACGTGATCAGTGCATGATCAGTCACGTGATCAGTGCATGATAGCTACGTGATCAGTGCATGATCAGCCACGTGATCAGTGCATGATCAGCCACGTGATCAGTGCTGCATGATAGCCACGTGATCAGTGCATGATCAGCCACGTGATCAGTGCATGATAGCCACGTGATCAGTGCATGATCAGTCACGTGATCAGTGCATGATCAGCCACGTGATCAGTGCATGATCAGCCACGTGATCAGTGCATGATCAGCCGTGATCAGTGCATTCATTGATCTGCGTGATCAGTACATGATCAGTCACGTGATCCCAGTATATGATCAGCCACGTGATCAGTGCATGATCAGCCGTGATCAGTGCATGATCAATCACGTGATCAGTGCATGATCAGTCACGTGACCAGTGCATGATCAGTCATGATCAGTGCATGATCAGCCACGTGATCAGTGCATGATAGCCACGTGATCAGTGCATGATCAGTCCGTGATCAGTGCATGATCAGCCACGTGATCAGTGCATGGGCACGTGATCAGTGCATGATCAGTCACGTGATCAGTGTGTGATCAGCCACGTGATCAGTGCATGATAGCCACGTGATCAGTGCATGATCAGCCACGTGATCAGTGCATGATCAGTCACGTGACCAGTACATGGTTGCTACGTGATCAGTGCATGATCAGCCACGTGAGCAGTGCATGATAGCCACGTGATCAGTGCATGATCAGTCACGTGATCAGTGCATGATCAGTCACGTGATCAGTGCATGATCAGTTACGTGATCAGTGCATGATCAGTCACGTGACCAGTATATGGTAGCTCGTGATCATTGCATGACAGCCACGTGAGCAGTGCATGATAGCCACGTGATCAGTGCATGATCAGTCACGTGATCAGTGCATGATAGCCACGTGATCAGTGCATGATCAGTCACGTGATCAGTGTGTGATCAGTGTATGATCAGCCACGTGAACAGTGCATGATCAGTCACGTGATCAGTGCATGATCAGCTGCGTGATCAGTGCCTGATCGTCTGCGTGACAATTTCCAGCTGAGCTGCATGATCAGCCTGTCATCTGCAACCAATTGCCAGTGTGCTGTCAGCCACATTCCTGCCTGCTCAGCGTGATCATTGCCAGCTGAGCAGCATGATTCACGTGATCAGTGCATGATCAGTCACGTGATCAGTGCCTGCTGAGCTGCGCGTTCCTGTCTGTCATCTGCTTGACAATTGCCAGCTGTGCTGCGTAATTCCTGCCTGCTCAGCTGCTTGATTATGCCAGCTGAGCAGCATGATTCCTCACAGCTGAGTTCCATGATTAGTGCCTGCTGACTGTTTGATTCGTGCCTACTCAGCTCTTTGTTTATTGCCTCCAGAGGCACATGATCAGTGTATGACAAACATGATCAGTGCATGATCAGTCACATGATCAGTGCATTAAGTCACGTGATCACTGCATGATAGTCATGTGATCAGTCCATGATCAGTCACGGTATCAGTGCATGATCAGCCACGTGATCAGTGCATGATCAGCCACGTGATCAGTGCATGGCAGCTACGTGATCAGTGCATGATCAGTCACGTGATCAGTGCATGATCAGGCAGTGATCAGTGCATGATCAGTCACGTGATCAGTGCATGATCAGTCACGTGATCAGTGCATGTAGCTACATGATCAGTGCATGATCAGCCACGTGATCAGTGCATGATAGCCACGTGATCAGTGCATGATCAGTCACGTGATCAGTGCATGATCAGTCACGTGATCAGTGCATGATCAGCCACGTGATCAGTGCATGATCAGCCACGTGATCAGTGCATGATCATTACGTGATCAGTGCATGATCAGTCACGTGATCAGTGCATGGTAGCTACGTGATCAGTGCATGATCAGCCACGTGATCAGTGCATGATAGCCACGTGATCAGTGCATGATCAGTCACGTGATCAGTGCATGATCAGTCACGTGATCAGTGCATGATCAGTCCACGTGATCAGTGCATGATCAGTCACGTGATCAGTGCATGATCAGCCACGTGATCAGTGCATGATAGTCACGTGATCAGTGCATGATCAGCCACGTGACAGTGCATGTTCAGCCACGTGATCAGTGCATGATAGCCACGTGATCAGTGCATGATCAGTCACGTGATCAGTGCATGATCAGCCACGTGATCAGTGCATGGTCAGACACGTGAACAGTGTATGATCAGCCACGTGATCAGTGCATGATATCCAAGTGATCAGTGCATGATCAGTCACGTGATCAGTGTATGATCAGCCCGTGAACAGTGCATGCTCAGTCACGTGATCAGGGCCTGCTGAGCTGCGTGATTACTGTCTGCTCATCTGCTTGACAATTGCCAGCTGAGCTGCACGATTCCTGCCTGTCATCTGCTTGACAATTGCCAGCTGTGCTGCGTAATTCCTGCCTGCTCAGCTGCTTGATTATTGCCAGCTGAGCAGCATGATTCCTCACAGCTGAGTTCCATGATTATTGCCTGCTGACTTTTGATTCGTGCCTACTCAGCCTTTGTTTATTGCCTCCAGAGGCACATGATCAGTGTATGATAGCAAACATGATCAGCGCATGATCAGTCACATGATCAGCGCCATTAAGTCACGTGATCACTACATGATAGTCATGTGATCAGTCCATGCTCAGTCACGGTATCAGTGCATGATCAGCCACGTGATCAGTGCATGATCTGTCACATGATTAGTGTATGATCATCCACGTGATCAGTGCATGGGCAGTCATGTGATCAGTGCATGATATAGACGTGATCAGTGCATGATCAGTCTCGTGATCAGTGCATGATAGCCACGTGATCAGTGCATGATCAGTCACCTGATGGGTGTATGATCATTCACGTGACCTGTACATGGTAGCACATGATCATTGCATGATCAGCCACGTGAGTAGTGCATGATAGCCACGTCACTGCATGATCAGTCACGTGATCAGTGCATGATCAGTCACGTGATCAGTGCATGATAGCTGCGTGATCATGCATGATCAGCCACGTGATCAGTGCATGATAGCCACGTGATCAGTGCATGATCAGACCTGCGTGATCAGTGCATGATCAGTCACGTGATCAGTGCATGATCAGCCACGTGATCAGTGCATGATCAGTCACGTGATCAGTGCATGATTGATCCCGTGACACGTGACATGGTAGCTACGTGATCATTGCATGATCAGCCATGAGTCATGCGCAGTATGCAGTCAGTGCATGATCAGTCACGTGATCAGTGCATGATCAGTCACGTGATCAGTGCATGATCAGTCACGTGATCAGTGCATGATCAGCCACGTGATCAGTGCATGATCACACGTGATCAGTGCATGATCATCACGTGATCAGTGCATGATCAGTCACGTGATCAGTGCATGATCAGCCACGTGATCAGTGCATGATCAGCCACGTGATCAGTGCATGATCAGTTCATGATCAGTGCATGATCAGTCACGTGATCAGTGCATGTAGCTACGTGATCAGTGCATGATCAGCCATGATCAGTGCATGATAGCCACGTGATCAGTGCATGATCAGTCACGTGATCAGTGCATGATCAGTCCACGTGATCAGTGCATGATCAGTCACGTGATCAGTGCATGATCAGTCACGTGATCAGTGCATGATCATCCGTGATCAGTGCATGATAGCTCGTGATCAGTGCATGATCAGCCACGTGATCAGTGCATGATAGCCACGTGATCAGTGCATGATCAGTCACGTGATCAGTGCATGATCAGCCACGTGATCAGTGCATGATCAGCCACGTGATCAGTGCATGATGTAGCCGTGATCAGTGCATGATCAGTCGTGATCAGTGCATGATCAGCCACGTGATCAGTGCATGTGTCAGTGATCAGTGCGATAGCCAGTGATCAGTGCATGATCAGTCATGATCAGTGCATGATCAGCCACGTGATCAGTGCATGATAGCCACTGATCAGTGCATGATCAGTCCGTGATCAGTGCATGATCAGTCACGTGAACAGTGCATGATCATTTACGTGATCAGTGCATGATCAGTCACGTGACCAGTATATGGTTGCTACGTGATCATTCTGATGAGCCACGTGAGCAGTGCATGATAGCCACGTGATGTGCATGATCAGTTACGTGATCAGAGTATGATCAGCCACGTGATCAGTGCATGAGTGCCACGTGATCAGTGCATGATATGTCACGTGACAGGTGTCTGATCAGCCACGTGATCAGTGCATGTTCAGCCACGTGATCAGTGCATGATAGCCACGTGATCAGTGCATGATCAGTTACGTGAGCAGTGTATGATCAGCCACGTGATCAGTGCATGGTCAGACACGTGAACAGTGTATGATCAGCCACGTGATCAGTGCATGATATCCAAGTGATCAGTGCATGATCATCACGTGATCCGTGTATGATCAGCCACGTGAACAGTGCATGCTCAGTCACGTGATCAGGGCCTGCTGAGCTGCGTGATTACTGTCTGCTCATCTGCTTGACAATTGCCAGCTGAGCTGCACGATTCCTGCCTGTCATCTGCTTGACAATTGCCAGCTGTGCTGCGTAATTCCTGCCTGCTCAGCTGCTTGATTATTGCCAGCTGAGCAGCATGATTCCTCACAGCTGAGGTCCATGATTATTGCCTGCTGACTGTTTGATTCGTGCCTACTCAGCTCTTTGTTTATTGCCTCCAGAGGCACATGATCAGTGTATGAAAGCAAACATGATCAGCGCATGATCAGTCACATGATCAGCGCCATTAAGTCACGTGATCAGTACATGATAGTCATGTGATCAGTCCATGCTCAGTCACGGTATCAGTGCATGATCAGCCACGTGATCAGTGCATGATCAGCCACGTGATCAGTGCATGATAGCCGTGATCAGTGCATGATCAGTCACGTGATCAGTGCATGATCAGGCACGTGATCAGTGCATGATCAGTCACGTGATGGGTGTATGATCAGTCACGTGACAGTACATGGTAGCTACATGATCATTGCATGATCAGCCACGTGAGTAGTGCATGATAGCCACGTGATCAGTGCATGATCAGTCACGTGATCAGTGCATGATCAGTCATGTGATCAGTGCATGATCAGGCACGTGATCAGTGCATGATCAGCCACGTGATCAGTGCATGATAGCCACGTGATCAGTGCATGATCAGTCACGTGATCAGTGCATGATCAGTCACGTGATCAGTGCATGATCAGCCACGTGATCAGTGCATGATCAGCCACGTGATCAGTGCATGATCAGCCACGTGATCAGTGCATGATCAGTCACGTGATCAGTGCATGTAGCACGTGATCAGTGCATGATCAGCCACGTGATCAGTGCATGATAGCCACGTGATCAGTGCATGATCAGTCACGTGATCAGTGCATGATCAGTCACGTGATCAGTGCATGATCAGTCACGTGATCAGTGCATGATCAGTCACGTGATCAGTGCATGATCAGCCACGTGATCAGTGCATGATAGCCACGTGATCAGTGCATGATCAGTCACGTGATCAGTGCATGATCAGTCACGTGATCAGTGCATGATAGCACGTGATCAGTGCATGATCAGTCACGTGATCAGTGCATGATCAGCCACGTGATCAGTGCATGATATCAGTGCATGATAGCCACGTGATCAGTGCATGATAGCCACGTGATCAGTGCATGATCAGTCACGTGATCAGTGCATGATCAGCCACGTGATCAGTGCATGATATCAGTGCATAGAGCCACGTGATCAGTGCATGATAGCCACGTGATCAGTGCATGATCAGTCACGTGATCAGTGCATGATCAGCCACGTGATCAGTGCATGATATCAGTGCATGAGAGCCACGTGATCAGTGCATGATCAGCCACGTGATCAGTGCATGATCAGTCACGTGATCAGTGCATGATCAGCCACGTGATCAGTGCATGATATCAGTGCATGATCAGCCACGTGATCAGTGCATGATCATCCGTGATCAGTGCATGATCCTCACGATCAGTGCATGATCAGCACGTGATCAGTGCATGATCAGCCACGTGATCAGTGCATGATCAGCCACGTGATCAGTGCATGATCAGCCACGTGATCAGTGCATGATCAGCCACGTGATCAGTGCATGATCAGTCACGTGATCAGTGCATGATCAGCCACGTGATCAGTGCATGATCAGCCACGTGATCAGTGCATGATCAGCCACGTGATCAGTGCATGATCAGCCACGTGATCAGTGCATGATCAGTCACGTGATCAGTGCATGATCAGTCACGTGATCAGTGTATGATCAGCCACGTGAACAGTGCATGCTCAGTCACGTGATCAGGGCCTGCTGAGCTGCGTGATTACTGTCTGCTCATCTGCTTGACAATTGCCAGCTGAGCTGCACGATTCCTGCCTGTCATCTGCTTGACAATTGCCAGCTGTGCTGCGTAATTCCTGCCTGCTCAGCTGCTTGATTATTGCCAGCTGAGCAGCATGATTCCTCACAGCTGAGTTCCATGATTATTGCCTGCTGACTGTTTGATTCGTGCCTACTCAGCTCTTTGTTTATTGCCTCCAGAGGCACATGATCAGTGTATGATAGCAAACATGATCAGCGCATGATCAGTCACATGATCAGTGCCATTAAGTCACGTGATCAGTACATGATAGTCATGTGATCAGTCCATGATCAGTCACGGTATCAGTGCATGATCAGCCACGTGATCAGTGCATGATCAGCCACGTGATCAGTGCATGATAGCCACGTGATCAGTGCATGATCAGTCACGTGATCAGTGCATGATCAGTCACGTGATCAGTGCATGATCAGTCACGTGATCAGTGCATGATCAGTCACGTGATCAGGTACATGGTAGCTACATGATCATTGCATGATCAGCCGTGAGTAGTGCATGATAGCCACGTGATCAGTGCATGATCAGTCACGTGATCAGTGCATGATCAGTCACGTGATCAGTGCATGATCAGTCACGTGATCAGTGCATGATCAGCCACGTGATCAGTGCATGATAGCCACGTGATCAGTGCATGATCAGCCACGTGATCAGTGCATGATCAGTCACGTGATCAGTGCATGATCAGCCACGTGATCAGTGCATGATCAGCCACGTGATCAGTGCATGATCAGTCACGTGATCAGTGCATGATCAGTCACGTGATCAGTGCATGATAGCCACGTGATCAGTGCATGATAGCCACGTGATCAGTGCATGATATCAGTGCATGATCAGCCACGTGATCAGTGCATGATCAGTCACGTGATCAGTGCATGATCAGCCACGTGATCAGTGCATGATCAGTCACGTGATCAGTGCATGATCAGCCACGTGATCAGTGCATGATCAGCCACGTGATCAGTGCATGATCAGTCACGTGATCAGTGCATGATCAGCCACGTGATCAGTGCATGATCAGCCACGTGATCAGTGCATGATCAGTCACGTGATCAGTGCATGATCAGCCACGTGATCAGTGCATGATATCAGTGCATGATCAGCCACGTGATCAGTGCATGATAGCCACGTGATCAGTGCATGATCAGTCACGTGATCGTGTGTGATCAGCCACGTGATCAGTGCATGATATCAGTGCATGATGAGCCACGTGATCAGTGCATGATAGCCACGTGATCAGTGCATGATCAGTCACGTGATCAGTGCATGATCAGCCATGTGATCAGTGCATGATGTGCATGATCAGCCACGTGATCAGTGCATGATAGCCACGTGATCAGTGCATGATCAGTCACGTGATCAGTGCATGATCAGCCACGTGATCAGTGCATGATCATCAGTGCATGATGGCCACGTGATCAGTGCATGATCAGTCACGTGATCAGTGCATGATCAGTCACGTGATCAGTGCATGATCAGCCACGTGATCAGTGCATGATATCAGTGCCAGCCACGTGATCAGTGCATGATAGCCACGTGATCAGTGCATGATCAGTCACGTGATCAGTGCATGATCAGCCACGTGATCAGTGCATGATCAGTGCACGTGATCAGTGCATGATCAGCCACGTGATCAGTGCATGATAGTCACGTGATCAGTGCATGATCATCACGTGATCAGTGTGTGATCAGCCACGTGATCAGTGCATGATCAGCCACGTGATCAGTGCATGATCAGCCACGTGATCAGTGCATGATCAGTCACGTGATCAGTGCATGATCAGCTACGTGATCAGTGCATGATCAGCCACGTGATCAGTGCATGATCAGCCACGTGATCAGTGCATGATCAGCCACGTGATCAGTGCATGATCAACGTGATCAGTGCATGATCAGTCACGTGATCAGTGTATGATCAACCACGTGAACAGTGCATGCTCAGTCACGTGATCAGGGCCTGCTGAGCTGGGTGATTACTGTCTGCTCATCTGCTTGACAATTGCCAGCTGAGCTGCACGATTCCTGCCTGTCATCTGCTTGACAATTGCCAGCTGTGCTGCGTAATTCCTGCCTGCTCAGCTGCTTGATTATTGCCAGCTGAGCAGCATGATTCCTCACAGCTGAGTTCCATGATTATTGCCTGCTGACTTTTGATTCGTGCCTACTCAGCTCTTTGTTTATGCCTCCAGAGGCACATGATCAGTGTATGATAGCAAACATGATCAGCGCATGAACAGTCACATGATCAGCGCCATTAAGTCACGTGATCACTACATGATAGTCATGTGATCAGTCCATGCACAGTCACGGTATCAGTGCATGATAAGCCACGTGATCAGTGCATGATCTGTCACATGATTAGTGTATGATCATCCACGTGATCAGTGCATGATCAGTCATGTGATCAGTGCATATAGACGTGATCAGTGCATGATCAGTCATGATCAGTGCATGATAGCCACGTGATCAGTGCATGATCAGTCACCTGAAGGGTGTATGATCATTCACGTGACCTGTACATGGTAGCTACATGATCATTGCATGATCAGCCATGACAGTAGTGCATGATAGCCACGTGATTACCGCATGATCAGTCACGTGATCAGTGCATGATCAGTCATGTGACCAGTACATGGTAGCTGCGTGATCATGCATGATCAGCCACGTGAGCAGTGCATGATAGCCACGTGATCAGTGCATGATCAGACACGTGATCAGTGCATGATCAGTCACGTGATCAGTGCATGATCAGCCACGTGATCAGTGCATGATCAGGCACGTGATCAGTGTATATCAGCCACGTGATCAGTGCATGATAGCCACGTGATCAGTGCATGATCAGTCACGTGATCAGTGCATGATCAGTCACGTGATCAGTGCATGATCAGCCACGTGATCAGTATGATCAGCCACATGATCAGTGCATGATCAATCACGTGATCAGTGCATGATCAGTCACGTGATCAGTGCATGGTAGCTCGTGATCAGTGCATGATCAGCCACGTGATCAGTGCATGATAGCCACGTGATCAGTGCATGATAGCCACGTGATCAGTGCATGATCAGCCACGTGATCAGTGCATGATCAGCCACGTGATCAGTGCATGATCAGTCCACGTGATCAGTGCATGATCAGCACGTGATCAGTGCATGATCAGCCACGTGATCAGTGCATGATCAGTCACGTGATCAGTGCATGTAGCTACGTGATCAGTGCATGATCAGCCACGTGATCAGTGCATGATAGCCCGCGTGATCAGTGCATGATCAGTCACGTGATCAGTGCATGATCAGCTCACGTGATCAGTGCATGATCAGTCACGTGATCAGTGCATGATCAGTCACGTGATCAGTGCATGATCACTCACGTGATGATGCATGAGAGGCACTCGTGATCAGTGCATGATCAGCACGTGATCAGTGCATGATCAGCGCGTGATCAGTGCATGATCAGTCACATGATCAGTGCATCATCCGGACGTGATCAGTGCATGGCAGCCACGTGATCAGTGCATGATCAGACGTGATCAGTGCATGTCAGTCATGCGTGATCAGTGTATGATCAGCCACGTGATCAGTGCATGTGTCAGTGATCAGTGCATGATCAGCCAGTGATCAGTGCATGATCAGTCACGTGATCAGTGCATGATCAGCCACGTGATCAGTGCATGATCGATAGCCACTGATCAGTGCATGATCAGTCACGTGATCAGTGCATGATCAGTCGCGTGATCAGTGCATGATCAGCCACGTGATCAGTGCATGATCAGCCACGTGATCAGTGCATGATCAATTCGTGATCAGTGCATGATCAGCGTGATCAGTGCATGATCAGATTCGTGATCAGTGCATGTCAGTCATGTGATCAGTGCATGATCAGCGCGTGATCATATGCAGTCAGTCTGGCGTGATCATGATCAGATAGTGATGATGCAGAGACCATTGTCGATGATGCATGATCAGCACGTGATCAGTGCATGATAGCCGTGATCAGTGCATGATAGCCACGTGATCAGTGCATGATCAGCCACGTGATCAGTGCATGATAGCCGTCATCAGTGAGTGCATGATCAGTCACGTGATCAGTGCATGATCAGCCACGTGATCAGTGCATGATCAGTCACGTGATCAGTCATGATAGCCACGTGATCAGTGCATGATCAGTCACCTGATCAGTGCATGATCAGTCACGTGACCTGATATGCCGTATACATGATCATTGCATGATCAGCCACGTGATCAGTGCATGATAGCCACGTGATCAGTGCATGATCATTCCGTGATCAGTGCATGATCAGTCCGTGATCAGTGCATGAGTGCACGTGATCAGTGCATGATCAGTCACGTGATCAGTGTATGATCAGCCACGTGATCAGTGCATGATCAGCCACGTGATCAGTGCATGATCAGCCACGTGATCAGTGCATGATCAGCCACGTGATCAGTGCATGATCAACACGTGATCAGTGTATGATCAGCCACGTGATCAGTGCATGATATCCAAGTGATCAGTGCATGATCATCACGTGATCAGTGCATGATCAGCCACGTGAATAGTGCATGCTCAGTCACGTGATAAGGGCCTGCTGAGCTGCGTGATTACTGTCTGCTCATCTGCTTGACAATTGCCAGCTGAGCTGCACGATTCCTGCCTGTCATCTGCTTGACATTTGCCAGCTGTGCTTCGTAATTCCTGCCTGCTCAGCTGCTTGATTAATGCCAGCTGAGCAGCATGATTCCTCACAGCTGAATTCCATGATTATTGCCTGCTGACTGTTTGATTCGTGCCTACTCAGCTCTTTGTTTATTGCCTCCAGAGGCACATGATCAGTGTATGATAGCAAACATGATCAGCGCATGATCAGTCACATGATCAGCGCCATTAAGTCACGTGATCACTACATGATAGTCATGTGATCAGTCCATGCTCAGTCACGGTATCAGTGCATGATCAGCCACGTGATCAGTGCATGATCTGTCACATGATTAGTGTATGATCATCCACGTGATCAGTGCATGGGCAGTCATGTGATCAGTGCATGATTAGACGAGATCAGTGCATGATCAGTCTCGTGATCAGTGCATGATAGCCACGTGATCAGTGCATGATCAGTCACCTGATGGGTGTATGATCATTCACGTGACCGTACATGGTAGCTACATGATCAGTGCATGATCAGCCACGTGATAGTGCATGATAGCCACGTGATCAGTGCATGATCAGCCACGTGATCAGTGCATGATCATGCGTGATCAGTGCATGATCAGCCACGTGATCAGTGCATGATCAGCCGTGATCAGTGCATGATCAGTCACGTGACCAGTACATGTAGCTCGTGATCAGTGTATGACCAGCCACGTGATCAGTGCATGATAGCCACGTGATCAGTGCATGATCAGTCACGTGATCAGTGCATGATCAGTCACGTGATCAGTATAGTAGCTGCGATGTTGCATGATCAGCCACGTGATCAGTGCATGATGCCACGTGATCAGTGCATGATCAGTCGCGTGATCAGTGCATGATCAGTCACGTGATCAGTGCATGATAGCTCGCGTGATCAGTGCATGATCAGCCACGTGATCAGTGCATGATAGCCACGTGATCAGTGCATGATCAGTCACGTGATCAGTGCATGATCAGTCACGTGATCAGTGCATGATCAGTCACGTGATCAGTGCATGATCAGCCACGTGATCAGTGCATGATCAGTCACGTGATCAGTGCATGATCAGCCACGTGATCAGTGCATGATCAGCCACGTGATCAGTGTGATCGATGCGTGATCAGTGCATGATCAGTCCGTGATCAGTGCATGATCAGCCACGTGATCAGTGCATGATCAGCCACGTGATCAGTGCATGATGTACGTGATCAGTGCATGATGGCCATGATCAGTGCATGATCAGTGCGTGATCAGTGCATGATCAGCCACGTGATCAGTGCATGATAGCCACGTGATCAGTGCATGCAATTACGTGATCAGTGTATGCGCAGTCCGTGATCAGTGCATGATAGCCACGTGATCAGTTGCATGATCAGTCACGTGAGCACTGATGCATGATCAGTCCGTGATCAGTGCATGATCAGTCACGTGATCAGTGCATGATCAGCCACGTGATCAGTGCATGATCTGTACGTGATCAGTGCATGATCATCACTTTGCATGACCAGTATGGTAGCTACGTGATCAGTGCATGATCAGCCCGTGAGCAGTGCATGATAGCCACGTGATCAGTGCATGATCAGTCACGTGATCAGTGCATGATCAGTCACGTGATCAGTGCATGATCAGTCACGTGATCAGTGCATGATCAGTCACGTGATCAGTGTGACCATGATGATGATCAGTGCATGATATGTCACGTGACAGGTGTGTGATCAGCCACGTGACAGTGCATGTTCAGCCACGTGATCAGTGCATGATAGCCACGTGATCAGTGCATGATCAGTTACGTGAGCAGTGTATGATCAGCCACGTGATCAGTGCATGGTCAGACACGTGAACAGTGTATGATCAGCCACGTGATCAGTGCATGATATCCAAGTGATCAGTGCATGATCAGTCACGTGATCAGTGTATGATCAGCCACGTGAACAGTGCATGCTCAGTCACGTGATCAGGGCCTGCTGAGCTGCGTGATTACTGTCTGCTCATCTGCTTGACAATTGCCAGCTGAGCTGCACGATTCCTGCCTGTCATCTGCTTGACAATTGCCAGCTGTGCTGCGTAATTCCTGCCTGCTCAGCTGCTTGATTATTGCCAGCTGAGCAGCATGATTCCTCACAGCTGAGTTCCATGATTATTGCCTGCTGACTTTTGATTCGTGCCTACTCAGCTCTTTGTTTATTGCCTCCAGAGGCACATGATCAGTGTATGATAGCAAACATGATCAGCGCATGATCAGTCACATGATCAGCGCCATTAAGTCACGTGATCACTACATGATAGTCATGTGATCAGTCCATGCTCAGTCACGGTATCAGTGCATGATCAGCCACGTGATCAGTGCATGATCTGTCACATGATTAGTGTATGATCATCACGTGATCAGTGCATGGGCAGCCATGTGATCAGTGCATGATATAGGCGTGATCAGTGCATGATCAGTCTCGTGATCAGTGCATGATAGCCACGTGATCAGTGTATGATCAGTCACCTGATGGGTGTATAATCATTCACGTGACCTGTACATGGTAGCTACATGATCATTGCATGATCAGCCACGTGAGTAGTGCACGATAGCCACGTGATCAGTGCATGATCAGTCACGTGATCAGTGCATGATCAGTCATGTGACCAGTATATGGTAGCTGCGTGATCATGCATGATCAGCCACGTGAGCAGTGCATGATAGCCACGTGATCAGTGCATGATCAGACACGAGATCAGTGCATGATCAGTCACGTGATCAGTGCATGATCAGCCACGTGATCAGTGCATGATCCGTCACCTGATGGGTGTATGATCAGTCACGTTACCAGTACATGGTAGCTACATGATCATTGCATGATCAGCCACATGAGTAGTGCATGATAGCCACGTGATCAGTGCATGATCAGTGCGTGATCAGTGCATGACCAGTCATGTGATCAGTGCATGACCAGTCAAGTGATCAGTGCATGATCAGCCACGTGATCAGTGCATGATCAGCCACGTGATCAGTGCATGATCAGTCACGTGATCAGTGGATGATCAGCCACGTTATCAGTGCATGTTCAGCCACATGATAAGTGCATGATCAATTACGTGATCAGTGCATGATCAGTCACGTGATCAGTATATGGTAGCCACGTGATCATTGCATGGACAGCCACATGAGCCGTGCATGATAGCCACGAGATCAGTGCATGATCAGTCACGTGATCAGTGCATGATCACTCACGTTAACAGTGCATGATAAGTCACCTGATCAGTGCATGATCAGTCACGTGATCAGTGCATGATCAGTCACGTGATCAGTACATGGTAGCTACGTGATCATTGCATGAACAGCGCGTGAGCAGTGCATGATAGCCACGTGATCAGTGCATGATCTGTCGCATGATCAGTGCATGATCATCCGGGTGATCAGTGCATGATCAGACATGTGATCAGTGCATGATTAGACGTGATCAGTGCATGATCAGTCACGTGATCAGTGTATGATCAACCACGTGATCAGTGCATGATCAGCCATGTAATCAGTGCATGCGGATGATCAGTGCATTATCAGTCACATGATCAGTGTATGATCAGCCAAGTAATAAGTGCATGATAGCCAACTGATCAGTGCATGATCAGTCACGTGATCAGTACATGATCACTCACGTGAACAGTGCATGATCGTTTACGTGATCTTTGCATGATCAGTCACGTGACCAGTATATGGTAGCTACGTGAACATTCCATGACGAGCCACGTGAGCAGTGAATGATAGCCACGTGATGTGTACATGATCAGTTACGTGAGGAGAGGTTGATCAGCCATGTGATCAGTGCATGAGTGCCACGTGATCAGTGCATGATATGTCACATGACAGGTGTCTGATCAGCCACGTGAACAGTGCATGTTCAGCCACGTGATCAGTGCATGATATCCACGTGATCAGTGCATGATCAGTTACCTGAGCAGTGTATGATCTGCCACGTGATCACTTCATGGTCAGACACGTGAACAGTGTATGATCAGCCACGTGATCAGTGCATGATATCCAAGTGATCAGTGCATGATCATCACGTGATCCGTGTATGATCAGCCACGTGAACAGTGCATGCTCAGTCACGTGATCAGGGCCTGCTGAGCTGCGTGATTACTGTCTGCTCATCTGCTTGACAATTGCCAGCTGAACTGCACGATTCCTGCCTGTCATCTGCTTGACAATTGCCAGCTGTGCTGCGTAATTCCTGCCTGCTCAGCTGCTTGATTATTGCCAGCTGAGCAGCATGATTCCTCACAGCTGAGGTCCATGATTTTTGCCTGCTGACTGTTTGATTCGTGCCTACTCAGCTCTTTGTTTATGCCTCCAGAGGCACATGATCAGTGTATGATAGCAAACATGATCAGCGCATGATCAGTCACATGATCAGCGCCATTAAGTCACGTGATCAGTACATGATAGTCATGTGATCAGTCCATGCTCAGTCACGGTATCAGTGCATGATCAGCACGTGATCAGTGCATGATCAGCCACGTGATCAGTTCATGATAGCCATGTGATCAGTGCATGATTTGTCACGTGATCTGTGCATGACCAGGTAGGTGATCAGTGTATGATCCGTCACCTAATGGGTGCATGATCAGTCACCTGACCGGTACATGGTAGCTACATGATCATTGCATGATCAGCCACGTGATAGTGCATGATAGCCACGTGATCAGTGCATGATCAGTCACGTGATCAGTGCATGATCAGTCATGTGATCAGTGCATGACCAGGCACGTGATCAGTGTATGATCAGCCAAGTGATCAGTGCATATGATAGCCACGTGATCAGTGCATGATCAGTCACGTGATCAGTGCATGATCAGTCACGTGATCGGTGGATGATCAGCCACGTGATCAGTGCATGATCAGTCACGTGATCAGTGCATGATCATTACGTGATCAGTGCATGATCAGTCACGTGACCAGTATATGGTAACTAGGTGATCATTGCATGATCAGCCACATGAACCGTGCATGATAGCCACGAGATCAGTGCATGATCAGTACGTGATCAGTGCATGATCAGTCACGTGATCAGTACATGATCTGTCACGTGAACAGTGCATGATCAGTCATGTGATCAGTGTATGACCAGCCAAGTGATCAGTGCATGATAGCCACGTGATCAGTGCATGATCAGTCACGTAATCAGTGCATGATCAGTCACGTGATCAGTGTATGATCAGCCACGTAATCAGTGCATGATCAGTCACGTGATACGTGTGTGATAAGCCATGTGACCAGTGCATGATATCAGTGCATGAGAGCCACGTGATCAGTGCATGATAGCCACGTGATCAGTGCATGATCAGTCACGTGATACGTGTGTGATGAGCCATGTGACCAGTGCATGATATCAGTGCATGAGAGCCACGTGATCTGTGCATGATAGCCACGTAATCAGTGCATGATCAGTCACGTGATACGTGTGTGATAAGCCATGTGACCAGTGCATGATATCAGTGCATGAGAGCCACGTGATCAGTGCATGATATCCACGTGATCAGTGCAGGATAGCCACGTGATCACTTCATGAGTAGTCACGTGATCTATACATGATCAGTCACGTGATACGTGTGTGATCAGCCACCGGATCAGTGCGTGATGAGCCACGTGATCAGTGCAGGATCAATTCGTGATCAGTGCATGATCAGTCACGAGACCAGTACATGGTTGCTCGTGATCAGTGCATGATCAGCCACGTGAGCAGAGCATGATAGCCACGTGATCAGTGCATGATCAGTCACGTAATCAGTACATGATCAATCACGTGATCAGTGCATGATCAGTCACGTGATCAGTGTATGATCAACCACGTGAACAGTGCATGCTCAGTCACGTGATCAGGGCCTGCTGAGCTGCGTGATTACTGTCTGCTCATCTGCTTGACAATTGCCAGCTGAGCTGCACGATTCCTGCCTGTCATCTGCTTGACAATTGCCAGCTGTGCTGCGTAATTCCTGCCTGCTCAGCTGCTTGATTATTGCCAGCTGAGCAGCATGACTCCTCACAGCTGAGTTCCATGATTATTGCCTGCTGACTGTTTGATTCGTGCCTACTCAGCTCTTTGTTATTGCCTCCAGAGGCACATGATCAGTGTATGAAAGCAAACATGATCAGCGCATGATCAGTCACATGATCAGCGCCATTAAGTCACGTGATCAGTACATGATAGTCATGTGATCAGTCCATGCTCAGTCACGGTATCAGTGCATGATCAGCCTCGTGATCAGTGCATGATCAGCCAGGTGATCATTTCATGATAGCCATGTGATCAGTTCATGATTTGTCACGTGATCTGTGCATGACCAGGCAGGTGATCAGTGTATGATCCGTCACCTAATGGGTGTATGATCAGTCACCTGACCGGTACATGGTAGCTACATGATCATTGCATGATCAGCACCGTGAGTAGTGCATGATAGCCACGGGATCAGTGCATGATCAGTCACGTGTTCAGTGCATGATCAGTCATGTAATCTGTGCATGACCAGGCACGTGATCAGTGTATGACCAGCCAAGTTATCAGTGCATGATAGCCACGTGATCAGTGCATGATCCGTCACGTGATCAGTGCATGATCAGTCACGTGATCAGTGGATGATCAGCCACGTGATCAGTGCATGATCAGCCACATGATCAGTGCATGATCTATTACGTGATCAGTGCATGATCAGTCACGTGACCAGTATATGGTAACTAGGTGATCATTGCATGATCAGCCACATGAACCGTGCATGATAGCCACGAGATCAGTGCATGATCAGTCACGTGATCAGTGCATGATCAGTCACGTGATCAGTACATGATCTGTCACGTGAACAGTGCATGATCAGTCATGTGATCAGTGTATGACCAGCCAAGTGATCAGTGCATGATAGCCACGTGATCAGTGCATGATCAGTCACATAATCAGTGCATGATCAGTCACGTGATCAGTGTATGATCAGCCACGTAATCAGTGCATGATCAGTCACGTGATCCGTGTGTGATAAGCCATGTGATCAGTGCATGATATCAGTGCATGAGAGCCACGTGATCAATGCATGATAGCCACGTGATCAGTGCATGATCAGTCACGTGATACGTGTGTGATGAGCCATGTGACCAGTGCATGATATCAGTGCATGAGAGCCACGTGATCTGTGCATGATAGCCACGTAATCAGTGCATGATCAGTCACGTGATACGTGTGTGATAAGCCATGTGACCAGTGCATGATATCAGTGCATGAGAGCCACGTGATCTGTGCATGATAGCCAGGTAATCAGTGCATGATCAGTCACGTGTCCACGTGTGTGATAAGCCATGTGACCAGTGCATGATATCAGTGCATGAGAGA